>NC_067220.1:44545145-44747816 GCF_019924925.1 Ctenopharyngodon idella
TGAACTATAGTGTCCTGCACCCACTAGTAAAATATATAAAAAATGTCTGAATAATTTTTGGTTTGACTGTATATATATATATATTATAATATAAAATATAATTAATATTATACATCTTGACTAAATAAAATATTTCAAAGTGTTTTGTTGAATTCAATATTTTTATTGCATTCCTTATATGGTATTTTTGATATTTTTAGTTTTAAAAGGTTTTCTTTTTCTCTTAGGTTTCAAACTGAAAGACTATCCTCCTCCATGATAATGAAACGTTGTCTGAGTTCTCGAGAAAAATGCTACCCTGCCCAAGCATGCTGTGAGACAGATAGTGGAGGCTAACGTCAACTTGGAGAAGGTAAAATGAATTGGGCAACATCATGAGCTGTTTAAAAAATCCTTCAACAACCAAAACATAAAAAAAGGCTTTGAATCAACAGACATCAAGTACTTTTTTTTTTTAATGACTTTGTTTATTGTCTTTAGTTACCTTCACTAACATATTTTACCCTTTGTCTGGTGTAGTCATTAACTGGCAGTCTGTCATGTATCCTGAGACTGTTACGTAACATCTCTGGCTCGTACAGATATGAAGCGATCGTTTTTCAAAGCCTCGTGACATGCGTTCGTACGCTCTCACATGCAGATGACCTTGGTGTGTGGATAGGACTCGGTCGGACAGTCCCGGCTGATGCTACACATGACGGATCTCCTGCACAGCTGTACTGAGAGAGCTGTGCACGTGCTCCTGTGTGGCTGGGGTGGGGGGGAAGGTTGAGTCACATGACTGTTGCCCAGCAGAGCTACGGCCACAGAGCAATTCCTGGAAAACTGAGGCAGGGCGAGCGATTCTTAACACCCTCTGACAGATGTGCTGCAAGATAGAGAGCACTTTAAAATAACATGTTTTTTATCATTTAAAACAAGCTTTTTTCATGCTAGCTTTCTTTAAATAGTAATAAAAATAACTAATATATATATATATATATATATATATATATATATATGTTTCTTAATCCTCAAATCATCATATTAGAATAATTTCTGAAGGATCATGTGACACTGAAGACTGAAGAAGTAATGATGCTGAAAATTCAGCTTTGAACACAGGAATAAATTACATTTTACAATATATTAAAATAGAAAACATATTAAATAGTAATAACATTACTGTTTTTACTGTATATTTGATCAAATAAATGCAGCCTTGGTGAGCAGAAAAGACTTCTTTCAATAACATCAGAAATGTTAGTGTATATGCATATAAGAATCTGAGATAGTTGTCTGAGGTCATACCTTAAGAGCTTCCCAAATTAGACTTTAATCATCTTCTAAGCACATCCTGATTGAATTATTGTGTGTAACAAGGCTCTGAGTGACAGAGCAGAAAGGGAGTCAAGATCTTACAGAAAAGTAAAGAACAAGGCTTTCACAAAAGAAAGAGCCTGTAATTATGTGATCACACAATGTTGTTTCTTACAATCATTTGCACCCACTCTCTAGAGATCTGCAGACTTAAAAGTGTCGTTTGAATACCAGATCTCTTCATGACAATAGAGCTGAACCGAACAGAACTTCTTTTAAACAGATTTCCCAAACAGTTTGTCCCATCTGCCATTGGTCAAAGAAACAGGTAGTCCCGCCTCAAACTCACGCCATTGGTTGAGCGAGAGAGGTTTGCTTCATCGGTTATATTCTGTAACTACACCAAAATGGAGGCTTAAAGCATCTTCAATTCTACTTGAAATACACTTTCATTCATGTTATGTATTCATATTCATATGGTATCTTCTTCGTTGCACACTTGCACTTCAACCTCACAAATACGAGCATTTACATTCATAATAGCTTGATCTAGTCTTTTGACCTTTTTCTAAAGCTCTTGTGGAAAGTATTATCATCAAACAACTGTTCAAGGTGAAGGATTGTCATTTAGGATCAGTGTTTTACTGATTGTGATCAAATTTTTTGACTGTAAGATTGAAAACACTGATCGCAGAGAGTTTGTTTATTTAGTTTTGTTTGCTATTTGTGATCTACAGGTGCTTATTAAAGGGTTCGGAGTTCATCTTAGAGACCTGTGCAATTCCACGTCTCTGGAGGAATTCGTGACCATTGCCGATAAGGACGTGTCTCAGCTGACGCAAAACATCATCTGTCAATCACCTGCTGAATGGCTGAACAACGCAGAGAGCCACTTCCTGTCCAACTTGGACTTCCTGAAGCCAATACGGGTAAGTTAAATAATAACGTTCATTGGACAGAGTCTTATTTAGGTAATTCATTGATGTTGCAAAAACTAGAATACAAGAATAGACAAATGTTCAGATGTTAATGATTGCTTGAGTGTTTTCTGTCCATATAAAGTTGCCTACTGGACTTCAATAAACGCTACAATAAGCACAGGAATTTGCTAGTTCAATAAACCAATTACACACAATTTAGGGCAAGTGTATATTCTTGTAATTTGGACCCAGTGAACTTTGTCAGTTCTTCAAGCTTAACAAAATAACATTGTGGTCACATAATGGTCAATTTACATAATTTGTTTATGAATCAGAATAATTATTTGAGCACATTTGTGCATGAAAAGGGAGCTGCAGGGCCCGTTAGCCAGGAATTTTCACATATTGTTGTCTTTGTTTATGTTCGCTTTAGACTGAATGTTTTCTTTGTTTTTGAGTAATGAGATTTCAAGATGCCAGGTCACTACTATATTTGCACAGCAATTTAGTTACGCAAGCAAGGGGACAATGAGATCTTTGACATTTTTCCTCTAAATCATGACAGTATAGCCTAGAGTTGCCACTGTATGTGGATCACACGCTAAATTACGTTGTCTTGTTAACAGCTTAAAACCCGAACGTCTTCACATGTACTTTACTGTAAAAATACACTGAAGAAAACACAATGCTACAGTAAAAACCACAGTAAAAAACACAGGAAAAAAATGTCATGTTGCTTTCTATTTAACCACTTATATTATTATGATGGTTATAAGGGCATTTTAAAGGTAAAAACTGATTTTTGGTAGTTGGTATATTAACATAATGGGCCCTATTTTAACGATCTAAGCGCATGGTCTAAAACCAGGTTTCAGTTGGTCAATGGCGCAGTCTATTTCAGTTGCCTCAAAATAGCAACACGCCAACAATGCACCTGAACACACCTCGTTTACAGACCTGCACACCAATGGACGCAAAAATGGGTGCAAATGCATTTGCTATTTAAGCAACATGGCATAGGACGTGAAAATGATAACTGCGTCAGGCTGAAACTAGCAAAAAACACTTGAGTTGTGCCTGGCGCCACATTGCGCCAGGTGTATGATATTGCGCAAGTGTTAGGGCCCTATATCACTTAATGAAATATACGGTTTAAGTTGTAAAATATACAAGCATTCTGAAATAAGAGAAACATTGTCACAGTATTATTTTATTGTGAAATTCTGGCAGCCACCACAGTAAAGATCGTAATTTTAACTGTAAAAAAATGTAAAAATGCTATGGTAAAAACCTGTTAATTGGTTAACTGTAAGTCCCCTTACTCTATATGGTGGAAAAACTGTAATTTAATAATTTTAAAGTAAAAATACTACTTAGATGTACAGTTTTTGGAGTATAATTTACAGTGAAAAACCATAAATTGACATTCCCAGAATTATCTATGTTGCGGCTCAAATTTGATGTTTTTCATTGAAATAAATGTGTTTGGTAACACTTTTAGGGTTTTAGTTACATATTACATGTACTTGCTATAGTCATAACAGTAAATTTACAAATTACATGCAACTAACTCTAAACCAAACCCTAATCCCAATCCTATAGTAAGTACATGTTAATTAATATCACTCAGTGCTTAAATGTTTAAAAACACTGTAACAAGTACACCTTAAAATAAAGTGAAACCATTTGTTTCTTCTTAGTTTTTTTTGTTATCAGTTATGTACATTAGGGTTTTATGTTGCATCTTGTTTTTTGCATTATTGAAGTTACCATGATGGTGTTTTGTGTTTGTGTGCATGACACTGTCTGCATCTTTTATATATTAGTATTTACTTCAGCTTATGAAAAAGCTACTTTGATTTATCATGTGTCTTTCTGTGCTTTTAAAGTGGTTGTCAGTATATTATAAAGGTAAAAAACAGATTTAGTCATTTTGAGTATTAAATTTACTGTATAAAACCATATATTTCATTAACTGAAATAATGTTAAGTTAAATCTGGAAAACTTATAATGATGTTTTTTTTGGGTGTTTTTACAATAAATTTCACAGGATCATTTTATGGTAAAATGTGTACAGTGTGATTCCATCAAGCTAATAATGTCTTTTTTGCTTATGTTTTGGTCATGCAGAAAGATGTCAAGTCCGATCCAAAGATTATCCAGGATGTGTCCATAGCAACAGACAGCCTGCTGGAGAGTTTGGGAGCATTAGCGGTGGAGGTAAGCACCCCCTAAAATATCCCTTACCCCAACTCTGGAGACCGAACTAGACACCAGAGTGAAGTGTTTAATTCCCATTCCAGCTTCCCAAATGATCTTATCCCGTATTAGACCAGTGGATCTGGATTAGTCACAAAACACAAATGTAAAAACAAGTCAAATTACTGATTAAAAATCAGTCTTGCTATAATGCTATAAGAATCAACTAATGTTTAAATGGCAATTCTGATTATATAACCGGTTTTTGATGTCTAATATTCCAATATGCTAGTCTTAGAAAAGCAATGTTCAAACATTTTTTGCTTTGCATTGGGACAAATGATAATCATTAAGCTTGTTGCATTGCCCCAAATCAGTATATAACAAGACACAAGACAAAGTTCTGTTAATAAATAGCTTTTTCGGTTAGCATCCCAAACCTCTCTGTCCCTTTGAAACCAAGGAGCTAACGCATGACATTTTAGCTGTACACAGCCAACTCTCATATATTTGGTGTGCAGCGTTTAGAAACCAAACCTAAGTGTTAAGTGTGTTAGCAGCAGTAGATTGGCCCATCACAAGACTCCTGGTTCCTGCCAGCGCTGGACAAAAGTGCCGAGGTCGACAAATGTTAACTTGCCTTTAGAAAGAAACATGGACACGTTTTTTCTTTCTCTTCTGTTTCCACCTCATCACACAGGCCATTTGTTCACAGGGAATGTGTCTTACAAGCAATCTCTTTCCAGTTAGGCATAGTTTTATCATTTTAAACAGAAACAGAAATTGAGTCGACGCCAACGCTGCTCTGACCAGCATTAGTTCCTCTTTGTTCTCACGAGCTGTAGACATGGAATCTGAACTCCAGTAACCCTCACTTAAGCCACCGGCAGAGAGGTTACTCCAGGTCGTGCTTTATTTCTCCAGTTACCCTGCCCTGTTTGCATGTCTGTCTGGCCTCCAGGGCTTCCTCAGACACCTCATGATTACAGGTGACAGATATAACAATAGGGCTCTTCTATGGCTAGCAATCGCATGCAGAAGAGAAGAAATTGAGGAATACTTCCCTAATGAGACCCTGGATGATGTGGGCGAAGTGACTGTGAGCTCATCCTTTCAGTGAAAATGTAATTTTTTTTTATTTTCTGTTTTCATTTTAAGTTTTTATTTATAGTAATTTTATTTCAGTTTTAGATTTAGTTATTTAATATTTCAAGTTAAACTAAATGAAAACAAGAACAACTAACTGAAATAAAATAAATTAAAAGTTTTATTTGTTTTGTTTTTTTTAAGTAACACAAATAAAGCTGAAATCAAAATGGAGAATTCTTAATTTTTTATGGAATATTGCAGTATTTATTATAAATGATTTATCCGTGCCCATCATTATAAACCTTTGCCCTCACAATCTTTAATCAAAATAACCTCCCCTCACGACATCTCTTCTCTGATGATGTGTTTACTGGCATGAGTAAACAAATATATTTGTTCTCGTTGAAGAAGCCGTCTGATATACCTCACAATAGGGAAGAAAAGTCTATCGCAACATACGTTTCATGCTGATTTTAATTGTTTAAGTTGTAGTTTTAACAACTATAATCCTGTTACAGGATGTCAATGTCTAAAAGAACTTAGGTTTTTGATTCCTATTGGCTGAGTTCATTCCCTGTTGAAGTAAACGGAAAATTGTGGATGAGCATATTAACTCAGCAGTAAAGCTCTTTGTGTGTTCACTTCTCAGATGTGTTGATGGTGATTTTAGGAAATGCACATGACAAAAGTGTTTACAGCCCTGTGAATCATATTGACTCATCATTTTCAAACCTGACTGACTATAACCCATCTACGCAAACGTTCAAACAAACGCTTATGTAATGCGTGAAACCATCCATTTATTTCAGAATGAAAACACTCTCATTAGCAACATACCATAATTCTCAGAACCCATTTTCTTCCACATGCATCAATTAATGTGATGGATATGGCAGAAAGTAGGTTATCGTGGTCTTTTGTCCTCTTGAGTTGTCTTCCGGTTTCATCAGGAGAATGACCGATAGTAACCTTGTCCCCGGCAGGCATGCGTGAACATGTCACAGCAGCGCCTCTGTTCAGCTTGCTGTCAGGCAAGTGGCGCAAGATACTGTTTTCATAAACTCCCTTTCATTTCTCTCCAAGCACTGGATGACCCTAAAAACACTTACATTTATCCTCTAATTTTATGCTTTTGTTCAGTTTTTCTCTCAGTACATATTTAACTGTCATTATTTACTTACCTTCATGGTGCTAAAAACCTGTATTTTTGTATTTAGCTTTGTTCGTGGAACCCAGAATGAGAATTTTTAATAAATATTCATGAAACTTTTTTACAGTCTGTATAGTGACTGTAAAGCTCAAGTTTCATTAAAAGTGGTCCATGTACAGTATTCCAAGTTATATGATGGAACAGACTGAAACATAAGTCATTGTTCACTGAAAGTGAATGCAAATAAGAACATTATCAATGAATAACACCTTACATTGGGTTTGTTCCTCACACAAGGCTCTTGTATGGCTTTACAAGACTGGAAGTATCATGCAAATTTCTCTTCTTGTATTTCACATTGAAAAAAAACAACATATATCATGACATATGGGTTAGGAAATAATGACAGAATAACAATAAACAAGAACGATTGCGCAATTAAGACCTCCAGAAGCATGACCTTAAGACCTAGAAATAAGCATGTATCTGCATTATTATTACCTTTGGGTTTAGTCACCATCAGTAACACCCTTCAGCTGACAGTGACAACACTTCATAACAATCACGCCCTGTGACGCATAGAGGTATAATGTCCAAATGCAGGCCGGCACGTGAACTACACACTTCAAGACTCAAAAACAAGACACTGAGGTTGCTTTCGTTTGGATTAGATGAACAAGATCATGTAATGGGACAGCAAGTGTTTGCAATTAATATTAGTCTCTTTCCCGAAGCAGTTGTAACATTGAATGACGTACTTTGAATAAACACAGTCATTATATGACATCCGGTGTGCCTGTATGTTTGCATTTGTTTTCCTGTCATAAAACAAACCGTTTCAAACAAGTCTTTAGCATAAACAAACGTTTTGTGACGTTCGACAAGCTCTTCACTTACTTGATAATCTGTTGTGTTGTGAGGAAAGATGCATTTTCAGTGTGATTAATAATATTAGCTGTTTTTCTGATAGACTGTATGGCCTTCAAAACCTTCAAACTTCAAGCTTTAAAACTATTTCAAACTACTTCAAACTGAAAACCTTCAAACTTCAAGCTTTAAAACTATTTCAAACTACTTCAAACTTTCTGGCTTTCAAAGTTTGTTTACAAACTTTACTATTTAGTTTGAAATCGTAATAATACCTCACAATATTACTGTTTTTACTGTATTTTTGATCAAACAACTGCTGGTGAGCAGAAGAGACTTTCCGACCCCAAACTTTTGAACGCTAGTGTAAACAAATATAGATTTTGTACTGAAAATGACTCTTAAGTGATAAAGCTTGTGTCATTTTTTTTTTCTCAGCTTGTGAGTATGAAGAGCTGGCGGGACATGCGCAACGAGATCCTGTATCTGACGGGCAACAGCACACAGTCCCCCAACCACATGTACCAGGCCGTATCCCGCATCGTCTGCGGCCACCCGGAGGGCGGAGGCCTGAAGATCAAGTCCCTTAACTGGTATGAGGATAACAACTACAAGGCTCTGTTCGGCAACTACGGCAACGACAATGACAGTGAGCCCGTTTCTGCTTACGACAACTCCTCTAGTGAGTGAAGTCCTATTTCTCTCTTTTCCCTCATTTGCGAATGCAAAATATGTCATGTACCCTGCTAAACTGTTTTAAAAACTTGTCATCTCTCCATTAGCGCCCTACTGCAACAACGTGATGAAGGGCCTGGAGTCGAGTCCCATATCGCGCATGATTTGGAGGGCTCTGAAGCCGCTGCTCATGGGAAAGATCTTGTACACCCCAGACACTCCTGCCACCCAGAGGATCATACACGAGGTCAGGAGAACACTAATCAGTAGCATTGCCATTGAGGAGCATTACAAAAGCTCATTACTGTATGTTTAACTAGTGTTGACCAGGTTTCTGTGAGTCAAAGATTTGAACACACATACTCATTCTGTATTATTTCTATTTACAATATTTTATTCTAATCATCAGATCATGTCATGATGATAGTAGTCATCAGAACTAATGTTATTTTATTATTATCATTATTATTATTATTATTATTATTATTTATATATTAGTGCTGTCAAATCAATTAATCGCTATTAATCACATCAAACATAAAAGATTATATATATATATTTATATATGCGTGTGTATGTATTGTATGTATGTATGTATGTATATACACACACATATATATATTTACAACCTTTTATGTTAGATGAGATTAATTGCGATTAATCAATTGACAGCACTATTATATACTATTATAGTATTTATTAATGTGTTGAATTAGATTTTTTATATTTTTTTATTTTTTATTTTTTGCTTTAATTTATTTTTATTTCTGTTATTCTTAGTAAGTTTAGTACTTCAACTTTAACTTATTTTAGTTCGATTAGTTGCCAAGTCAACATTTTGAATTTTCAATTTGAGTTTTTCATTGAATTTTTATATATTATTTTGATTTTATTTTAATTAACAAATGCAAAAATATTTAATAGATTTCCCTAAAAAGGTTCTCATGTATTCTCGACACTTGTTGATGATTTTTACTGTACAATATTTCAAAATAAACTTTTAAATGATTAATTCTTAAACTTAATTTCATATAATATGTAGACACAATTTATATTCATCTACAAAGACAATTTTAAGTATTAAAGCAGAAACCTGTAGATCAAGGTTTTGAATATCTCAAGAAATATAAATTCAGACAGCTATGTCCATATTTGAGCAATAATATTCTGAAGTATATACAATGTGTTTTATATATTTTGTATGATATATCATTCCATCAATCCCCAGCAGTACCTTACAGTCCTCCAGCTGAAAGGCCTGGGTCTAGAGGACCATCCTAACTGTATCTCTATTTCTCTCAGGTCAATAAGACGTTTCAAGAGTTCGGCGTGCTCAGGGACCTTGGGGGCATGTGGGAAGAAATGAGACCGAAACTCTGGAATTTTATGGAGAACAGTGAGGAGATGGACCTAGTGCGGGTGCGTCACACACACACGCATCTTTCTGAACACTAATATCCCTTCTGAAACAAAAGACACTGTTAGTCTGTTAGTCACTTGATTTTTCACATGATTTTGTGCTGGGAGTAGCTCAAATTGTGAATTTCACACTGCCACCTTTTGGACGTAAGCGGTACTGCATTTTAACCTAACTACTGAACTCACATGGCACACAACGTGTGGTGCTCTGTAGGATGCATACTTATTAGTGGAGATCTTCAAACCCTTGGAGTATTCTAAGGACCTATTTGTGCCTAAACGAATGAAAAAGTGTTACGTTAGGTGTTTTGCTGTCATAGGCACAAAATGCATGACTCCATGTCATATTTCTATGTGCATGACTTTCATGCAAGGTCATGCTAAAAAAAATTACATTAAAATAGATCAATTAAAAAATAAAAATGAGATTAAAATAAGTAAATAAATAATACATCTAACAATACAGTACAATAATGATTAGAGAACTTTTTTCCAAATAATATTTTAGACATTTTTATAATCTTTATAATATAAATTTTTAACAGTATATAGTATACGGGTGTAAGTGTGTGTGATACAATAATAATAATAAAAAAAAAGATAGTTTTATTAACATTTTGTTTTTTTGTGTACGTTTATTGATGCACTAGATTAAAATAAATAAATAAAAATAAATAAATAAATATTTTCCAAATATTTTAGACATCTTTATGATATAAAGTATACATACAGTTATGTGATAAAATGTTTAAAAAATATTATTATATCGTAGTTTTGTTAGTAGTTTTTTACATTTATTGATGCACTAAGTTATAGTACCAGAAGCAATGTTTTCGTATGTAACGATTAACTGAATGTCATTTTTCCTAAACAGACTCTCCTCCAGAACAACGCTAGCGCTCGCTTCTTTAATGCCAAGCTGAACGGGACAGACTGGCGCGTGGAGGATGTGTCCAGCTTCTTGTCCAAGGCTTCAGAAGACACACGTCCTCATGGGATGGCGTACACGTGGAGAGAGGCGTTCAACGAGATGGATCAAGCCATCCAAACCATCTCTCAGTTCATGGAGGTGCGGATATACGCCCGTCTTCATTACATAAACCAAACTCAGCTCATCCATCTAGGAATTTTTAATGTTGACTTAAAAGTGGCTTGATCTCATTATATTTGACTTGACTGAAGGGCATGGATTACATCTAGTCCTTTTAAACGGCATCAGCAGTATTATGTGGGCGTCTTGTGATCTCTGCTAATCAATTTAATGGTTCTAAGAAAAGTGAATCCACATTTTAAGTGCCTGTCTTATTTTTCTGGGTCAGTGTGTCGTCCTGTCAGATAGAAACAGTTCTCAGTTCTCCACTAAATTACAGTAACAAATCAATTATGCTGCACTCCAACAGAAAACCACCAAAACGGGTCATTCCAGTTCAAAGTCGGCTGGATTGACAGATTATTTTGTGATTTATTGATTATCAGAATTTTTGATTGACAGAATTGAGAATCATAGGGTCAACCTGACTCTGAATTCTTCCTGATAAACTTTTCATTTTCCTCCCCTAAAGTGTGTGAACTTGGATAAGTTGGAGCCGGTGGCTAACGAGGAACGTTTGGTAAACAAGTCCATGCGTCTGCTGGACGATCGCAAGTTCTGGGCTGGAATAGTGTTTCCTGACATGCAGTCCAACACGTCTGATCTGCCGCCCAACATCAACTACAAGATACGCATGGACATTGATAATGTGGAGCGCACTAACAAGATCAAGGATGGGTATGATAAGCTACTTTTTTCTAATTATGCGACAAATTTGTCCGTACAGCTTCTGGATGGAGAAAATGAACAGGATTTGTACTTGTCATTGAGAGCTAACGCTTGTGTTTGCTGTAGATATTGGGATCCCGGTCCTCGAGCGGACCCGTTTGAGGATCTGCGGTACATCTGGGGCGGCTTCTCCTACCTGCAGGATGTGATTGAACACGGAATCATACGAGCTCTGACGGGCAGCAAGGAGAAAACTGGAGTTTACATCCAGCAGATGCCTTATCCCTGCTATGTGGACGATGTGTAAGACATATCTTGTTGCAGTCTTTAAATTAAATTAATACTCTGTACATTCATGATCAGGTTTCATTCTCAGGTTCAGACAAAAACAAGCGAGGGACCCCATCTGTAAAGTTTTATGTATTGTCGTGCATAAAGACCAAATTTATACTGTGGAAAAACTAATTATATAAATATGCATAAAATATTATTTGAAAAATATTTAGTTCCTATTACATTAAATTATTTTTAGTATTGCTGTATTATTTATTTATTTTTACTATTTAATTATAAATTTTAAATTTTTTTATTTATTTATTTAAATCTATTTTTTATATATTTAAATCTAATTTTTATATTATAATCAAATTTTTATTATTTGTTTATTTAAATCTAATTTTTATTATTTATTTATATATTATAAACAATTTTTATTATTTGTTTTTATTAATTTAAATCTAATTTTTATTATTTGTTTATTTATTCTTTTAAATCTAATTATGTATTATTTATTGATTGATTTGTTTATTTTAAATAATTTTATTTATTTTTATTTTAATCTATTTTTTTATTATTTTATTTTATTTAAATTTTTTATTATTTATTTTTGATCTAATTTTTATTCATTTTAAAGGCAGCTAACTACTAAGTTATCAAACCAACCGAAATGTTACCTCATAAGTGACCAATTTGGTGTGCCATACATTTGATTTCAGTAGAGAATGTGATACTATAATCATAAAAACACTAATATTGTCAAAAGAATGGTGAATTATTCACTACATTGAGCTTATTTCAGTGCATTATGATGCTGTTTTTTATGGAAGCTTGTTTCCGCCACTAAATAAAAAAATTAAAAAGGTAATTGCGACTTTATATCTCACAATTCTAACTCTTTAACTCTGAGTTTAAATCTCGCAATTCTGAGAACAAAAAGATGCAAACTTGCAATTGCAAGAAAGAAAATTCAGAATTGTTAAATAAAAAGTCGCAATTATGTTTTTTACTTTTTTATTTATTTGCCCTAAATGAGGTATCTTAGCAGACATCTTTTGGAACAGCCACTGTTTGTGTGGGTTGTTTTGTCATGCTGAAGGTGTAACCCATCCTGTCTCCTCTGTCCTAGTTTCCTGCGGGTAATGAGCCGCTCCATGCCTCTGTTCATGACTCTGGCCTGGATGTACTCGGTGGCCATCATCATCAAGGGTGTGGTGTACGAGAAGGAAGCACGGCTCAAGGAGACCATGAGGATTATGGGTTTGGATAATGGCATCTTGTGGCTGAGCTGGTTCATCAGTAGTCTCATACCACTGCTCATCAGCGCTGCCCTACTGGTGCTCATCCTGAAGGTGTGTATTGCTCAGTTTGTCTATAAAAATATAACTCTAACAACAATTTAGCATGGTTTTGTTTGTCATTGTCTGCTCAGATGGGTAATCTCCTGCCGTACAGCGACCCTGGAGTAGTCTATTTGTTCCTGGCCTCCTTTGCCGTAGTGACCATCATGCAGTGTTTCTTGATCAGCACGCTTTTCTCCCGCGCTAACCTCGCCGCGGCCTGTGGGGGCATCATATACTTCACCCTCTACCTTCCCTATGTGCTCTGCGTGGCCTGGCAGGATTACGTGGGCTTTGGTGCCAAAGTAGTAGTGGTGAGTGTGAATTATGTGAATGTTATTCATCTGCTTAGCAATGACCAGGGGTTTTCAATTATTTTTTGATGCCATGGACCCACAAATGTGATCATCTTCATGCAAGGCATCTATAGTTTCTTGTATAAGAACCCAATATACACTGTGAAAAATTAATATTATAAAGATGTCTAGATCTTAAAAATATTTATTTTAGTTTTTTTTACTCATAGTACTGTACTGATGTACTTTGTATTTATTTATTTTAATCTAATTTTTATTTATTTATTTACTTGTTTATTTAAGAAACCAATTCTTACATATTTATTTTAATAACATTTTTATTTATTAATTTTAATATATATATAATTTATTTACTTATTTATTATAATAACATTTTTATTTATTTATTTGTTTACTTATTTTAGCCTAATTTTTCTTTACTTATTTATTTTAATCTATTTATTTAATTTTTTAAAATTAAAATATTTCTTTTCTATTCAGTTAAATTAAATAAATTTTCTACTCATTATAATACTGTACTGTTAGATGTATTCTTTATTTACTTATTTATTTTAATGTATTATTTATTTTAATCTATTTTTATTTATTTATTTACTTGTTTATTCTAATTCTTATTCTTATCTAATTCTTATTTATTTTAAACTAATTTTTCTTCAATTTTTTATTTATTTGAATTAAATTTTTATTTACTTATTTATTTTAATATATTTATTTAAATTAAGTACATTTTCTACTCATTATAGTACTGTACTGTTAGATGTCATTTTTATTTATTTTCATCTTTTTATTATTATTATTTTACATTTTTTAAACCCCTGCCCTGTGCTATTTATGTGTGTTGGACATCACATATTGAAGGCCTCTGTCTCTCTTTCCTCAGAGCCTCTTGTCTCCAGTGGCGTTCGGCTTTGGCTGCGAGTACTTTGCTCTGTTCGAGGAGCAGGGTGTGGGCATACAGTGGAGTAACCTGCTCTCCAGCCCAATGCAGGAGGACAGCTACAATCTCACCACTTCCATCTCACTCATGCTCTTCGACTCTGTGCTGTATGCCATCATGACCTGGTACATTGAAGCTGTGTTTCCAGGTAAGTGGCATTTGGTGAAGATGAAATTCATGCTTGCAAGACATTAGATGGCTTTGTGAGGTTTCTCATGGTGTAAAAACGTCATTCTCACAGGCCAATATGGCATCCCACGTCCCTGGTACTTCCCGTTCACCAAGTCCTACTGGTGTGGAGAGAAATGTGGTTGGGTTACAGCAGCGCCGACCAACAAGAAAGAAAATGCTGAAGGTAAACCAAAAATCTAACATACTGTATATATAGGTTCTGTTTGGTAAAAGAAAAATCATTTTTTTGGTTGCGTTCATTATTTTGACAGTACTGAGAAGAATATGTTGAGTGTAAAGACTCAAAGAAGCCATTTGATTTATCTTCTAGCTGTATGCATTGAAGAGGAACCAGCCCACCTGGATCCAGGTGTTTACATCGAGAACCTGGTGAAGGTCTACAACAACGGCAAACTGGCAGTGGATGGTTTGACTCTAGGTTTTTATGAGGGTCAGATCACCTCCTTCCTGGGTCACAATGGCGCTGGAAAAACCACAACCATGTAAGACAATTCAACACAAGATCTTAACAACATTTGATGCTAATAATATACTGATGTTAATAAGATAAGCTCAATATTTCTTGCTTTCTTAGGTCTATCCTCACTGGCCTGTTCCCACCCACCTCAGGCACTGCTTACATCCAAGGCAAAGACATCCGCACCGATCTGAACGCTATACGTCAAAACTTGGGCGTGTGTCCACAGCATAACGTCCTCTTTAGCATGTACGTTGTCACCAGAAACACATTTTAGAAGCTTAGTTGTTATGTGTATGTCAAAATTATATCTTACTAGCTCTAGATCTAGACCGTGTTCTTCTCTATGTCATCCAGGCTCACCGTGGAGGAACACATCTGGTTTTATGCACGTCTGAAGGGTTTGCCTGAGGAGAAGGTGCAGTCGGAGATGGAGCAGATTGTGATGGACCTCGGCCTGCCTCATAAACGCAAATCTCGCACCAACCAGCTCTCGGGTATGGAAATTAGATTATGCAACAGCAGAGATTTTGCTGTACCATTTATATAATTTTTTTAGTGTTTCCCTTTATGCAAATGCTTATGTTGTGACTAGGATGAAACATTAACTGAACTAACCGTTATGGTCTTTATAGGAGGAATGCAGAGGAAGTTATCAGTAGCGCTGGCGTTTGTTGGAGGGTCAAAGGTTGTGATCCTGGATGAACCGACTGCTGGAGTTGATCCTTACGCTCGCCGTGGCATCTGGGATCTGCTGCTGAAGTATCGTCCAGGTATAGGCGGATTCTGTCTAAGCCAATATTGTCGTGTTGCTCTTCCTGAAATGTTCCATTAAGCCGTATCGTTTTACCTTCAGGTCGCACGATCATCCTGTCCACCCACCACATGGACGAAGCTGATATCCTGGGGGATCGTATTGCCATCATCTCTCATGGGAAGCTGTGCTGTGTGGGTTCCTCTCTGTTCCTCAAGACCCAGCTGGGAACGGGATACTACCTGACGCTGGTGAAGAAAGACTTTGATCTCTCTGCAAGCTCCTGCCGCACTTCCAGCAGCACCGTCTCCTATTCTAAAGGAAGTCTCAAGAAGGTAGGGATGATGTTTAATATGCATTTTGGCAGATGTGGAGTGGGTAATCTTCATATTTATATTACTCAGCCTATCTGAAGTTTCCTTGGTGCCACATTTTGTGATTTTCTTTGTCTCTGTAGGAGGACAGTGTATCTGAGAGTAGCTCTGATGCTGGGCTGGGCAGCGACCATGAAAGCGAAACCACCACCATAGGTATATGGCTGGGTTATTATTGTTAACTACTAGGGATGTGTCCAAAGCCGAATACCTTATTTGGAATGGCACGGATAATGAATAATGCACTCAATGATGATAAAATATATTTTAATGCTTTTTCTTGGGGAAACGCAAACGTTTCCGAGCGAACACAAAAGGAAATCTCCTTACATCTTATATTTTTTCCTTCATCATGTCCCTTTAAGGGCTCCGTAGAATGCGATATAATTATTATCCATGCCTTTCCAAGGTATTTGGCTTCAGGCACATCCCTGTCAACTACAACTAAAACTATTAAACACATTTTTGTTGTTTTGAAATAAAGCTGAAATATACTTAAGTAGGAATATTAATTGGAAAACTTAAACTAAGGAAAAATTAGAAATGCCGCTTTGGCAGCTAACTGAAATACGTTTAAGCTCAATCACTAAAATTACTAACAAAAATAGATAAAAACTGAACTAAAAATTAAAAGTGAAATGAAGATAAATTAAAACTAAATAGTAATATTTAAAAAAAAAAAAAAACTAATAAAAATGACAAAAGCACATTAAAAAATTAATGAAAATTAATGAAAACTGAAAATATAAAGATCAAAAACTAATATAATAAATAATTAGTATGTAGATAATAAATAATTAATATACTAAAAAAAATAATAACTCTGGTATATAGAGTTAATAAACTTTTAAAGGGATAGATCACCCAAAAATGAAAGTTCTTTCATTATTTACCCTCATGTTGTTCTAAAACTCATCAGTTTCTAGTCATACATGTGTTTTGAATGCTCTCTCATCTCTTTCCACATTCCAGATGTCTCCCTGATCTCCAATGTGATTTTCAAGCACGTCCCTACAGCCAGACTAGTTGAAGATATGGGTCATGAGATCATGTACGTTCTGCCTTACGAATCTGCCAAAGCCGGGCAATTCGTGGAGCTCTTCCATGAGATTGACGACCGGCTCACTGACCTCGGCATTTCCAGCTATGGCATCTCTGACACCACACTGGAAGAGGTAACATTACTGAATAAATTATATATCTCCTTATTTAATTCCATTCTTTCCATGCCAGAATGTGAATATACTTAATTTGTGTTTGTGATTATTTTGAGCAGATTTTCCTCAAAGTGGCAGAAGACAGTGGTGTTGATGCTGTAGTGTCAGGTAAAACTGAACTCATTTTACTTTCATTGTTGTCAATTCTACATGTAAACCAATAGTGTAGTACATGGATATCAGTGAACACGTGAGTTACTGTGTTTTTCCCATTATGTTGTCGATCAGATGGAACTCTACCTGCACGCAGGAACCGCAGACACGCTTTTGGTGACCATCAGAGCTGCCTGAAGCCTTTTACTGAAGACGACTTTGATTTCAATGACTCAGAAGGTGATCCAGGTACTTACTTTACCCATCCTTCATCCATCCCACTTATTTTGAATATATTTTGAGTTCTGAACCTTCATCTCATGTGGTCAAGATTAGATAAAGCCAGTTTTTATATATATATATATATATATATATATATATATATATTTAAATATAACTATATTTTTTAACTATATATTGTTGTACTAATGCATAAGAATGAAAATACAACCATATTCCTTGTACTTATTTACTGGAAGATATGTCATGTGGAAAACAATTTTTTTTCTAACCTTTTGCACCTGCAGAATCACGTGAGACGGACTGGTTGGGCGGCGCTGATGGTAAAGGTTCATACCAGGTGAAGGGCTGGAGTCTGAAGAGACAGCAGTTTGTGGCTTTGCTCTGGAAACGCTTCCTGTATGCCCGACGTTCCCGGAAAGGTTTCTTTGCTCAGGTATGTTCTTCATGTAATATTTTCTATTAAGATTTTCCTGTGCTGTCTGTTTGCAATTCCTAATTATGTCCTTAAAAATTGCATCATTCCAGATCGTTCTTCCTGCTGTGTTCGTGTGCATCGCCCTGGTTTTCAGTCTCATTGTCCCTCCTTTTGGAAAGTATCCTAGTCTCGCTCTGGAGCCCAGCATGTATGAGGAGCAGTTCTCCTTCTTCAGGTACGTGCAACCACCCACACACTTGAGTCTGTGATTTAATTTCCATGATTCTTTGAGAGTCTAATGATTGCTTTCTCACTACAGCAATGATGCACCAGAGGACAGGCATACGAACGGGTTACTTGAAGCTCTGATGGACAGTCCGGCCTACAACGAACACTGCACAGATCAGCAGAACGATGTGTGAGTCCTCAAACCTTTTCCTCATATCACTTTGTTGTAGTCCAAATTAAAAAGACCAGCTTTTAAAACTATTACTATAATTCCTATAATTAAAATCCCTGTTCTTTATTCCAGTTGTTTATATATAGAGGTATATAAATTTGATTATCCAACAAGTTAAAAAATGTGTGGATCTTTGAGAAAAATAATTATAATTTAATGCAAGTGCAATTATTAAATTTTTATTTTTTATATTTTTGTGAAATAGCAGCAAATCATGTCCAGTTAAAGATGGAGAGTGGGTGGTTCCAGAGATTCCCGAGACCGTTCAGGACATTTTCCTAAAAGGGAACTGGAGTATGGAAAACCCATCGCCTCTGTGCGAGTGCAGTTGCGATGGAAGGAAAAAGATGCTTCCGGAGTGTCCGCCAGGAGCAGGAGGTCTGCCACCCCCTCAGGTAGACATTCACCAAATATTGCACTTCTTCAATAATGCTATTACTTTTTATTATACGTTTTAATGACAGCACAACAATGTGTTCATTGGCTTTGTCTTCTGCTTTTCCTTAGATTAAAGTCACCGCTGCTGAAACCTTACAGAATCTGACAGGCAGAAACATTTCAGACTACTTGGTGAAAACATACGCACAGATTATTGGGAAAAGGTGGGTTAAGCAAATCCAGAAGTAAAGATTTGTTTGAGGTTCCTGGTTTTCATTCTCATGGCAATGCTTTAACTCTGTCTTGCTTTGTCTGTTCAGCTTGAAGAACAAGCTCTGGGTCAACGAATTCAGGTATGCTTATCACATTTGTTATTGATGAGGAAAATAACAATAATGCAGTGGAAGATTTGGACCTCAACTCTCTTTCCCATTGGCTGTCTTACAGATATGGTGGATTCTCATTAGGTGCCAGAAGCTCACAGGCCCTCCCCGCTGGCGATGAGGTCGCCGATGCCATCGCTCACATTCGTAAAAGCTTCAGTCTTCAAACGGTACGTCTAACTTTGTTAGCTCAAATTTACGATGTTTGAACATCAGCTAGGGCCCATAAACTTGGAGGCAGTTGTTGCACAATGTTTGGGATTTACCTGCGTTAACCCTGCATTTGTTTTGCAACCCATAGGGTACAGCAGCTGACCGCTTTCTGGGAAGCCTGTCGACTTTTATCCAAGGTCTTGATACCAAGAACAATGTAAAGGTGTGTACACTGCATTCTGGCTGGATGTATTTGTCTGACCATACAGACATAGATGAGTCTGGATGAAAACTTGCACTCTTTATACATGTTAGGAATCTATATATTCGAGTGCTTGATTGTGTAAACATATCTTGGCATGGTTCATTTGTCAATAGAATTACTGGAGTTTTAACACATTGTTAACAGTATTAACAGTATTTATGCACAGCTTTAGTTATTGTCCAATAGAAAATCGGCTAAACATAAGGTGCTGTTATATAAATTGTTATCGTAAGGTACTTATGTCCTTATTTTATGTTTTGTAATGACTAATATTATTGATATTTTATATATAAATAATACTAATATATATATATATATATATATATATATATATATATTGTTGTATATGTAAATAGTTGTTATTGGAAGTTATGTACTTCATGTAGGTCTTTATTAGATAATATATAGATATTATTAGATTTTAATAGATGTTAATATAAATTCATTAATAGATGTTTTATAGCAAAAAATCCAAGTGGTTGAGACTGACATATTGCAGGCCAGTGTTATCTATTTTTGTAGATGGAACAGTCTATTATTATGCCGGAGCTCATGAACACTGATTGCACAATGTCAAGGAGCTTTAAGGGCTTTTGTTGCGCTATAAAAGCAAGAAGAGTGACATGATTGTGTCCTATTCCAGATCTGGTTCAATAATAAGGGTTGGCACAGTATCGGAGCGTTCCTCAGTGTCATGAACAATGCCGTCCTGCGTGCTAATCTGCCCCCCGGCCAGGAGCGGTCCAAATTCGGCATCAAAGCTTTCAACCATCCACTCAACCTCACCAAAGAGCAGCTCTCACAGGTGGCGCT
Source organism: Ctenopharyngodon idella (assembly GCF_019924925.1). Taxonomy (NCBI): domain Eukaryota; kingdom Metazoa; phylum Chordata; class Actinopteri; order Cypriniformes; family Xenocyprididae; genus Ctenopharyngodon; species Ctenopharyngodon idella. The sequence continues at coordinate 44,565,591 of NC_067220.1, forward strand.
GTAAGTAACCATGACAGCCGTTCACACACTCAAATCCATGTACCTAAACAGTCTTGATCTCTGACCTTTGATCCCATCGACTTCCTAGAATGACAACCTCAGTCGACGTGCTGGTGTCCATCTGCGTCATATTCGCCATGTCCTTCGTCCCGGCTAGCTTTGTGGTGTTCCTCATCCAGGAGAGAGTGAATAAAGCCAAACACATGCAGTTCATCAGCGGAGTGCAGCCCTTCCTCTACTGGCTAGCCAACTTTGTTTGGGACATGGTGAGTATTTTGTAATGTAAAATGGTAAAATCTTACTCTAAATGTGTCTATCTATTCACATGGCTTTTGACTGATTGGATCTTTGTTCTTTAGTGCAACTACATTGTCCCAGCGACCCTTGTCATCATTATCTTCCTCTGTTTCCAACAAGAGGCCTATGTGTCCTCCACCAATCTTCCTGTTCTCGCCCTCCTGCTGTTGCTCTATGGGTAAGATGGGCCACAAATTGCCTTACTATCTAGTATACACTACCGTTGAAAAGTTTGGTGTCAGTAAGGCTTTTTCTTAGAAAGATATTAATGCATTAAATTGATCAAAAATGAAATTTATAGTGTTGCAAAAGATTTCTATTTTCATGTGACACTGAAGACTGGAGTAATGATGCTGAAAATTCAGCTTTGATCACAGGAAAAAAAATACATTTTAAATTAAATTCAAATAGAAAACAGTTATTATAAATTGTAATAATCTTACAGTATTTTTTTGCAGCCTTTGAATAGCAGTGTATGCCAGATTTTTATAGATATAGACATGTGACATCTCCAAAAATATGTCACTTAAATGAAAGTTTTGTCCATTTTTTTTTGTGTCCATCTAGGTGGTCCATAACACCCCTGATGTACCCGGCGTCATTCTTCTTTAAGATTCCCAGTACAGCATATGTGGTTTTGACCAGCGTTAACATCCTCATTGGGATAAATGGCAGCGTATCCACATTTGTCCTGGAGCTTTTCGGCAGCAATGTAAGTTCATATTTCTACGCTGTGCTTGATTTATATATCTAATAACTAATGTGATCTAATTTGATGTCAAATTAGAAAAGAAGCCCTAAACTGACTGTGGATGTTTCTTCTTATTTTTATTTCAGGAGATTGGAGGCATCAACAACATCTTGAAGAACGTGTTCCTGATCTTCCCTCACTTCTGTCTCGGTAGAGGTCTCATTGACATGGTGAAGAACCAAGCTATGGCTGACGCCCTGGAGAGATTTGGTGTGTACCATTCTCACAAATACATTATCCTAATTATTTTTTTAAAATCTTATAGTAAAACGTTCTTTTTAAGAATGTCCATTTAGAATTGCTGCACTAACCGAACAGATGTAGGCCCAGCTAACAGGGAGCGTTCTCAGAACGTTCTGGCAAGATTCTCTGAAAGTTCTAAACCAACATTCTTCCAGTAACTCTAATAGAATGTTCATTCAAAGTTATCTGGACTTTAATAATATTCTCGGTTACACTTTATTTTACAGTACATGTACTTACAGTGTACTTAAGAAAGTACTGGGTAATATAAGGTAAACTACATGGGTTAAGGTTAGGTTTAGGGGTAGGTTCAGGGTTTGCATATAGTTATAACCTAGTTATTGTAATTGCTATAATAAGTACATAGTATGTACATGCAAAACAGGACTGTAAAATAAAGTGTTACCATGTTCTCAAAACGTTATCACAAAAACATTCTTCATGGAATGTTTTTTCAGAAACATTTTTGTTGGATGTTTGTCGTTTTTTAAATGTTACTACTTGTTTCAGAGTGTTCAGAGAGCATTCAAAAGTAACATTCCCATAATGTTTGCAAAATGATCAAATGGAATGTTCCCTTAACATTCACATAACAAAAAAAAAAAAAAAAGTATTTAAAACATTTAAGAAAAAAATTGACTTTTTGAATGTTGAAAGAGAGCATTCAGAAATAACATTTTCATAACTTAATGGAAATGTTAGAAAAACATTTTTAGAACATATTTTTGTTAGCTTGGGGTTTAGTGGAGTTGAAAGTGTTTTCTCCCAGATATTGTTTAAATAATTACTCATGTTGGTTTGGTTTGGGCCCAGGTCAAAGTGACATCTTGTTGTGGACATAACATGTCCTGGATCATTTCCATGGAAAAGCATAAGCATCACAGCTGCTCAAATATAAACAAAATCTCATTCTAAGAAACATCAGGGTCGAATGAAATGAAATGTAGTTTGTAGACCTTGGCTCATTTCCAAAACCTAGTAAGCTGCCTACAGCAGTGTTTTTTTTGTTTTGTTTTTTAAAGCAGCATCAAATGTGTACTTCACGGAGAAGGTAGTCCCACAATGCACTGCTACTAGCTGAGTGAAAAAAATATATAAATATAATTTATTCAGTAGTGAAAAGCATTGATAAAATAGTTTATTCTAATTAAACAATGATTGAAAATTGCTCAACCCAGTATTTGTGTGTACTGTGTATTTTGCCGCAACATGTTAAATCAATTCTGGGTCTGCTTCTTCTGACATGATGTTTCTGAATGTTTTCAGGTGAAAATCGATTCCGCTCTCCTCTGGCGTGGGACATGGTGGGCAAGAATCTCTTTGCTATGGCCATAGAGGGCGTAATTTTCTTCTGCATCACTGTCCTTATCCAGTACCGTTTCTGCATCAAGGCTAGGTAACAATACTTTCATAACCTCACTGTGTCATGCAATTTTAAATATATGTAAAATCTGTTTTAATGCATGCAATAAATGTTCTGTTTTGCTATTAATAGGCCGGTTAGCACTAAGCTGAAGCCCATCGGAGAGGAGGATGAGGATGTGGCCAGAGAGAGGCAGAGGATTCTGGGTGGAGGAGGACATACTGATATTCTGGAGCTCAAACAGCTCACCAAGGTGAGCAACATCTCACACTATTTAGCTGCAGTTTTGGGAAAATGTTGCAATTTTGAGTTATTTTATGTTAAATAATTAAAATTGTAATTATATATGTAATTACATCTATCTATCTGTCTATAGGTGGCTCAAGCAAGCTTTTGTCATAATAATTATTGCATCAGTATTGTTGTTCAGTTAAAATAATAATATTATAATAATAATATTGCTCATTCTGCAGGTGTATAAGAGGAAGCAGAAGCCAGCTGTCGACAGACTGTGTGTGGGAATCCCACCAGGAGAGGTGAGATCATCTGTCTGTCTTCTTAGTAAATAAACAACAGTTTTTAGTTTAGTTAGGCTCGTCTTGTATGATTAGAATAAACCGATGGCGAACAGGGTTTAGATAATATTATGTTCTTTCATCAGTGTTTTGGGTTGCTCGGTGTGAACGGAGCTGGAAAGACAAGCACCTTCAAAATGCTCACAGGAGATTCAGTTGTCACTAGTGGAGAGGCCTACTTGGCAGGAAAAAGGTAAATAAATTAAAATACTAGTGATTTAATGCTTTTGAATAATATTAATATTATATTTTTTGTGACTTTGAGGTTGTCAATATGCTATTCTCGTAACAATTAATGCTAACATTATTTCCATCATGCATAGTATTTACATAACATTTCAAAAATGTGTTTAAGTGACTCTTTATATAATAATACCAATCTCTTGGCTTGTTTTCTGCAGTGTGCTGACAGAGATTGATGAAGTGCATCAGAATATGGGCTACTGTCCACAGTTTGATGCCATTAATGACCTGCTGACTGGCCGAGAACATCTGGAGTTTTATGCCATCCTGCGGGGTGTCCCCGAAAAAGAAGTGTGCGAGGTCAGTTTTTAGCTGAGAGGGAAAGTCGAAGTATTGTGTATTGCGTTGCAGCTGATTATCGAGGGATCTGATTGGTTGTTTTTCATTGCAGGTGGCGGATTGGGGCATTCGTAAACTGGGCCTGATGAAGTATGTAGACAAAGCGGCAGGAAGCTACAGCGGGGGAAACATGAGGAAGCTTTCCACTGCAATGGCGCTCATTGGAGGACCGCCAGTGGTGTTCTTGGTGAGAGTGCAAATAATAAACTACCCAACTTTGTGTTTGTTTAAACCAGTGGTTTTCAGCTAGTGCATCATACACCAAAAATATGTCATAGGTCTGTATTGATCATGGAGAACAGGGGAAAACAATGCTACATGCAAATAATAAAATGCAATTGTTCATAGAAAATATAGCAAAATAAATAAAAGCTAAATAAAATAAAAAATGATATTAGCAGCATTTAAATGGAAGAAAAAAATCTGCAATTGTGCATATATAGCAAAATAATTAAAGGTTAAATAAATAAAAATAAAAAGCTAAATAATGTTAAAGGGATAGTTCACCCAAAAATGAAAATTTTGTCATTAATTACTCAATCTCATGTCGTTCCACACCCATATTCTGTCATTAATTACTGGTAAGATATTTTTGATAAAATCTGATGGCTCAATGAGGCCTCTACTGCCAGCAAGATAATTAACACTTTCAGTGCCCAGAAAGCTACTAAAGACATATTTAAAACAGTTCATGTGACTACAGTGGTTCAACCTTAATGTTATGAAGTGACGAGAATACATTTTGTGCACCAAAAAAAACAAAATAGCGACTTCATTCAACAATATCTAGTGATGGGCGATTTCAAAACACTGCTTCATGAAGCTTCGAAGCTTTATGAATCTTTTGTTTCGAATCAGTGGTTTGGAGCGTGAAATTCACGTGATTTCAGTAAACGAGGTTTTGTTACGTCATAAGTGTTTCGAAATTTCAATGGTTCACGTGACTTTGGCAGTTTGATACATGCTCCGAACCACCGATTCAAAACAAAAGATTCATAAAGCTTCGAAGGGAAAATATACAATTGTGCAGAGTATTCATAGTATAGCAAAATAAGTAAAAAATAAAAGCTAAATAATATCAACATTTAAAAGGAAGGAAAATATGCAGTTGCACATAGTTATTAAAGTGTAGCGAAATATATAAAAGCTAAATAAATAAAAAAAATTATATTAGCAACATTTAAAAGGAAGGAATAAATGTGCAATTGTACAAAGTTATCAGAGTATAGCAAAATATATAAAAGCTAAATAAAATTTAAAAGCTAAATATGATCATTTAAAAAATTAATAATAATAATAAAAAAAAACTAGCTCTTCACATAAAACAAGGATAATTAATTTGTTATATGCCAAACACAATTTGTTTTATGAGGTGAATTTTTGGCTGCCAAGAGCATGAAACTATCAAATTGGACCAAAACCAGAGCAAACCCTGTGCACAGTTAATATACTGAAAACAAAACAGTCATAATATACCACATTACCAACCAAAAACCATTTTCTTACTCTAAAAAACCCAAAAAACCTTGCATACGGGTGTGTATAGGTCATCTGCATTTCAAGCAAAAAAGATCTTTTGACATTCATTCCAGTTTAGATCAGTGCTGTTGTGTAACAGTCCTCAGATTGATCACTTGGCAAACCTCTTTTTCCCAGAACAAAAGCAATACCCACACGGCCTTTGGCTCTTGCCACATTTTTAATACGCTGTGAAGTGTTTAATTCCCAAGGAACCAGGTTACACTTAACATTTCTAACAAGGCAGTGCAGCGCTCCACTTTTCTCAGGAATCAGGAAACATGATCACGCTCTTCCCTCTCTTTATGGTGTTTTGCTTGTGTTTCCTGCTGAATTTGTGGGCGACGGTTAACCTGGCTGTCGCTGTTGTTACAGGACGAACCCACCACTGGGATGGACCCCAAAGCCCGGCGAGCCCTGTGGAACTGCATCCTCAGCATCATTAAAGAGGGACGCTCGGTCGTTCTGACCTCACACAGGTTAGAAAGGAAGAGAAGCATTAGGGGTGTCCAACCCTAAAAAGCATAATGACTTATTTACATGACTTTGCTGTTTCTTCTGCAGTATGGAGGAGTGTGAAGCTCTCTGCACTCGTATGGCCATCATGGTGAACGGCAGGTTCCGATGCCTGGGCAGTGTGCAGCACTTAAAGAACAGGTTGGAAGTTACCTGACAAAATAATTTTGATTCATTCTAGAAAATCGATGGGTTTACTGACCGCTTTGCTCCTGCTCCAGGTTTGGTGACGGGTACACCATCATCCTGCGGGTGGCGGGAGCCGATCCGCAGCTGGAGCCGGTGATGGAGTTCATCGAGCGGGAGCTGCCGGGCAGCACCCTGAAGGAGAAGCACAGAAACATGCTCCAGTACCAGCTGCCCTCGTCACTGACCTCCCTCGCCCGCATCTTCAGCATCCTCTCCAAGAACAAAGAGCAGCTCCACATCGAGGACTACTCCGTTACACAGACCACTTTAGACCAAGTAAGAACGCTTCAAGATTGTTTGTTTATGGGATATTCGATGCCATATAGATAAAAAACAGCACTTTTGCAATACACGAATTGCAAAATTATTTGTTGACTATACTACCCTGCAAAAAAAGTTATTTAAAAGAAATTAAGCACCACAATTCTAGAGCATCTCCTACATGAATCCTCCTACATGCGACCCGTGGCCCGTTTTGAACTAAACTGCCAGTGTGTAAGCACCCTAATACTTTTATTTAGCTAGGATGCATTCAGTTTATCAGAAGTGACTGTAAAGACATTTATAATGTTACAAAGTTCAGAATATTGCTGTTCTTCTGAACTTTGTTCTTCAAAGAATCTTGAAAAAAGTATCACGGTTTCCACAAAAACATGAAGCATCACAACTGTTTTCCACATGTTTCTTGAGCATCAAATCAATAAGAATGATTTGTGAAGGATCATGTGACACTGAAGACTGGAGTAATGATGCTGAAAATTCAGCTTTGATCACAGGAATAAATTACATTTTACGATATATTCACATAGAAAACAGACATTTAAAACTATAAGAATATTTCAGAATATTTCTGTTTTTACTGTATTTTTGATCAAATAAATGCAGCCTTGGTAAACATAAGAGAATTCTTTTGAAAACATTTTAAAAAATGTTTGACCCCAAACTTTTAAATAGTAGTGTAAATCAGAGAACAAAAACAGAAAAGAATATAATGCCTCAAAATTAAAAAATTAAAAACACAAAATCCGTTGTGACTTATTATATATTTTTGTGTTCTCATTTCAGGTATTTGTTAATTTTGCTAAGGACCAAACTGACGAGGACCACTTAAAAGACATTTCCAGTCAGAAAAACGATGCCGTTGTGGACATTTCTCAACTGAACGCCTTCATCATAGACCAGAAGGCCAAAGAGTCAGTGGTGTGATCCGTCATTCAACGGATACAAAAATCCACCTTTGAGGGACTAGAGTGTCATTTGTTTTTGTACTACTTTTTAGTTTTTTTGTTGTATTTCAGCTGTGTGTGTGCTCACATGTGGGCACTGGACCTGAAACACACTACTGAAACAAATCAATGCAAATCAATGCAAAAAAAGAGAAAGAAATTCGAGTAGAACGCCGATGACAGTGAGGCTGAGCCTGGTGCTCGTCGCCTCGTCACGGTGAATGCAGGGAAACTTGAAGCTGTTCGCTCCACTAGCGGTGAATGTTTGATTGACAAGACGTCTGCGGAGTTTCCATCGAAAACATCAATCAGACACTGCCAACGAGATGTCTAATTCAGGGCCGAATTCATCTCCTCATTTAGTACAGGATTCAAGCTTTGCATTTCAGCAACTCTTCTTGATCTTTGTACTTTATTTTTTAGATATGCATTTTAAAACTATACTTAAATGATATTTTGATGCAACGATGTGCAATGTTTTCAAAAGTATTTGAAAGTGTGGTGCCTTGAAACAACTCTCCGCTAATGGACTAGAAACGACACCAGGAGCGTCGAGCACACACTTAGCTACGATGGATTTTGCGTCTACTGTAAAGACGGAGGGGATGACTTTGGAAGTGTATTGCATGCTTTACATGGATGCCGTGTTTAGGACACCATTGTAAGCTCAAGCATGTTCTAGCTTCGTTATCCTGAAGTATTTCTGTGTGGGTATCTATGGATGGTCGATGATCTCAAGGAGAGTTTCGGTGGGACTTCACTGGGAGATCCATAATTGTTTTTGTGTTCAAAACGGAGGGAAGTTCATATTGTGAAACTGTACAGAAGAAAATCATGTCTGTGCCAAAACAGGTCAAGTGGTTTAAAATATTTCCAAATGAACGTATTATAAAGCAAACAAGTTGTCGGTGTTGGATATTATGCTAGTGGCCCTCAACAGGCTACTAAATGTTACATTTTTGTTGTTGTCTACACCGTGTGATTTGAAACAAGAGTTTCATTGTACAATAGGGCCTTAAAAAACAAGAGCTACATGTTTTCATGGAAATTACATTTATAGGCCGTTGGTACAGGAGTTAATTACTCAGGACGTGCCTCTTTATTCTGTGTAAATGCTTTAGTTTACTGTAGCATACCACTTTTACGATCTCGACCAATGCTCTCCATGGCACCGTTGTTGTACGCCTATAGCGTGAAGTGACCAAAAGCAATGAGGTGCTACCGGTTGAGTTTAATTTCCAAATCCAAGAGGTGCTCTTTAGTCAAACACGCTCAGAAATTAAGCAATCCCTACTGCACATTAGTGGAAGAAGAAGGAAAAAAGTATTGTCTTTGGTCCAAAACTGAAGCACTTTATAATAGTCAATGTTAAACTGGTCTTGATATTCAAAATTCACAACCAGGATGTTTTGTGTTTAACAAAAGATTAATCTGCAATTTCAGATGTCCCACCATGGCCATTATTTTCTGTGTTACAATGTATGTGTTTACATTTTAAATATTAAAAAGCTATTTCAGTCACTCTTGTGTCCTTTTTTTGGTTTGCTTTGTTCAAGTGCCATGTGTAATTTCTGAACTCCAAGTGGCAGTCAAAAAGAATAGGAATAAATAAATAATAGTGAAGAAAAGTAAGTCAGAGCAAAGTTTGTTTGCTAGCTTGCCTTAAAGTGTACCTGTATTTGTATAGTATGTACTTGATTTATATACATTAATAATATTAAATAAAATTTCAAACACTTGTTAAATGGCTAAAAGCATTAGAGTAAATGTTGATAATTTTCAGAAATTTAAGTACTGAAGGTCTAATACTACCGCCACAATTATTAATATTAGGTTATAAAGGACAGACAGACTGACGGTTAACTGGTTGACGTAGGAAAAAAAAAGACATTTCAATCTGAATTAGATCACCTCCATCCATTCAACCATCCGTCCATTCTCTCTTTCCTAATCCCTGCCCTTTAAAGTCTTGTCAATGTCAGTAACGCCAAATACCCAATGTGATTGACAGGTAAAGACTAAAGGGCCGTTTATGACACCGTTTTCAACTGAAAACGGAAAACTATTTATGCGTTTTGGCCGTTCATTTATACAACAATGGCGTTTTGGTGGCCTGAAAACGCAAACTTGTGAAAACGGGTTTCAAAGTGCAAGTTTTTGAAAACGGTCTCCGTGTAAACAACAAAAAGATTTGATTTTGGTTGTCATTTGTTGAAATAAATACAAAAATACAGCGTGTCGTGTCTGTCCCCTGAATGTGACCCTCCGATTCTCCTTCTTGGCCATATGGGAAAGTGAATATTTACAAATACAACATTAAAACTAAAGTTACATTTACACGCTTCCAACAAATAAATGGATCGACTTCTGTCAGCTTGTTTAACATATTTATTTTATTTGGACATTTTCTACCATACGATGGCTAAAGCAGCAGCGCGTGAGTTCTCACGATAACCACAACATTGTGAATGTAATTCTACAAAACTGAAGTGAAAATACCAAATTATCATTCAATAGGATAAAATATCTTCTCTTCCTTGCAAACGATAGCATGAAGAATGTGAATATTTAACCAAGTCAAAAACAAAAGGTTAGCAGGTATCCATATTCATTTCAGTATCAGCAGACGCAAAACGCTATAAAAGGCGACAACTTTTAAAGTTAAAAAATGAAATAAGTTATAAAAAACGGTATAAGTTATGTAAACGATATAAACACCTTCTGGGTTCTCGATTTTAACGATTTGAGCAACCATAAACGACGCAAAACATACGAATTTTGAGTTTTTGATAGGATTCCTATATAGAAAAAAATCACTCCTTGCCCTCCAGACTCATTCGCGCTGTTGCAATGACGTGATGTGCAAACAACCTATTGCTACTCAAATTTGCGTTTCAGGAGGGGTCCCCCTTTAAAAATCGCGTTCCGGGGTAAAATCCGCTTTTTGGCTGGGTTGCCCTTGGTAAAAATTGCATTTCAGGGGTTAAATCATGTTATTTGGGTTCAACCCGCGGATATGCAGAGTTGTAGACAGACAGCCACCGAGCGCCAAAAACAAACAACAGCCGCCTTTTACATCTCCTCTTGAAACAAAACAAGCTTATGCTGCGTTCACATGTAACTGTAATTGTGGGATGGCAACCCGTGATGTTCTATCCGGAGCTGTACAAGTTATGCTTTTCTATGTCAACACTATCAACGCTGAAATGAATCTGCAGCAGTCAGGTGATAACAACTAGAGCTCTGTAAGTTGTTTACGTTCATTATTACTGTAATGGAATGTGGTTTCAGACATTAGGTGATGCAATGAGATCCAGGCAGTCGAAGAAGTTGATGAGAAATTATTTATTTATTAAAGAGGAAAATTAAATATGGAAGAAAATGAATAATCAATAATGAATAAATAATAATTAAATTTAATAGCTGAGTACAGCGCTGATACAAAAGACCAAAGACCAGCAATCAGAAGTCAACATCTAATTCTGAGATTCTGAGTTCTGAGTATAACAATCTTTGTCAGAAGATATCAAAAAAGGTTGGCGCAAAGAGCAAGAAGTCAGGAGCAGAAGAAGTGAAACTAACACAGAACGATGTTAATATATACCTGAACCAGAGGAAAACTTATATCCCACCTAAAGGTCTGTTTGGACAGATAAGAAAGGTCAGACTAAACTCTCTGTTGTGTCAGTGATATATCTTCCTGCTGTAAGATTCGTGACTGGTCCCATGACGGTTAAAACTAACCAGAAAGACAAAAATAACCACCCAAGATGTGGGTTGAACACCTTTTTGAAAGCAAAAAGCTTGCACATTTTAAATATCAAGTCTTGCGTTGTGCAAAATATTATTTGCAGGAAATGTACATCAAGTTCAAATGAGCAACAAATTCTGAGAACATCGTCACTTCTGCAGTACATGGCAGGCATCCAATATCTAACCACAAATGAGTACAAAATATCTTGTCACACTGGAACATTTGAAGAACTATTGAATAGGCTACAGTAAGCAAACTCTCCAACAGTAATACCTTGAGAAGTTGAGTATATGATGAAGATTAATATATTACATTGATATATGAATTCGGAGATAATATTGATAAATCATAAGCCATAAGTGATTACATCACATAAAAAATGAATAAAAGGCATGAATATGAATATTGGATACACAATGAGGTAATTTAAAGCCGTCTAAACCTGCAAAATGTTTTGTTTTAGATTTACTAGCAATTTCTGAGTGAGATTTGTTTCAAAGTAAATCCTTCACCGATTATTTTCCTTTCAGTGAAGTTAACCACAGCAGGCTTTTGTTCCTGTTAAAAAAAATTGTGCAAAATGACTGTGATGATTCTATTGACATCCCTACATTCAGAGGAAAAGCCCTTGAAATATCACAACTGGGATCATATTTGGGGGTTCTTGGCATCAAAAATCTTAATGACACATGTGTTAAACAAAATGTCACCACAAGGTGTCACTCTTATACTGACAGGCCTACAAACAGCTGACTAATTATGACTCAACCAATATACAGTCAGGTTGCAGTTGGCTGCATACAGTTGCATATGTACAATAATAATAGACACTTGCCATTCATTTATAATTTTTAAACAGTTTTAAACTTGTAAATGAATATTATATTAAAACCATCTTAGAATCTATTTTTTAACTATATATGTTCATTACTTTTCAAATGTCTGCATAGATATTTATTGTTTTACAATTTTCCCAAGAACAGACTTTCAGTCGTAAACTGAAAATCAATTATATGAATATAAATTAAGTGTAAAACTGTGATGATCTAAACAAAGAAACAAACATAAACCGTTTCAATACTTATTGAACTTATTTAATTTTAGAAATGTATTAGTAAATGTAGAAATGTACATGAACTATGATTAATAAATGCTGTAGAAGTAACTAATTCAGTTAAATAATGTTAACAAATGAAACCTTATTTTAAAGTGTTACCATTTTTTCAAACATTATGCCTGTCCCACAGTTTTGAACAATTTTGCCTCTTATAAAGTTATCAAAATTAGGCTTTTCTAGTGAAAATCAAAGCAGATGTGCATTTTGATTTGCATGTCTCTCTAATTTAGCTTTGCTTAATCAATCTGTAATCAGATATGTAAATATATTTGCAATATATATGCAATGGTCAGTTTCTAAAATGGATAGTTTTCTAAAAGCTGCTTGAATGACCCATATATGAGCTATCACAACTATTATTATTATGAAATTAACTTATTAAACATGTTTTAAATCATATTTCTGCAAACAATCGCCATTAGAGGCAGTGATTCTACCATGACTAAGAGGTGATCTTATGTAGGAAAGGAAGTTCTTCTTAATTAAAAGGGTTTTGCCCAATACCTCAAGGCAGATTCTTCAGACTTTCTCTGTCTCATGGTGTTGTTACACTTGCAGTCTGACAGCCTCAATTCTCCCAGGCAATTCTCTTAGAGCCACTCCCTGCTTTTACACAAATATGCATTGCTGGTAAACACATGATAAATAACTGTGCATCTCTAAATTGACATTTGGTTCATCTCAGTTCAGAATGTATCTTCAATCTAGGCAGAATGACTTTACAGAATGAAGGAAAGCTGCAAGACAACATCCTATCCTGTAGAGCAGGGCTTCTCAACCACGTCACCCAAACAACACTGCACATTTTGTATGTCTCCTTTGTCTGACACACCCATTTCAGGTCTTGCAGTCTCTACTTAAGAGCTAATGATCTGAATCAGGTGTGTTTGACTAAGGAGACGTCAAAAACTTGCAGTGTTGGGGGAATCCAGGAATGTGGTTGGGAAACCCTGCTGTATAGGATATTTTGCAGTGACCTGGTTCATAAATCGAATTTTTCTCCTAAAAAAGCTGATGGTAAAGAATATATATATATATATATATATATATATATATATATATATATATATATATATATATATATATATATATATAAACATTATTGTTATAAATAAAGGAGATATTGTTTTTAGTTCACTTTATTTTTCATGAATTAACAAAGGGTCGTAACACCAGTGATGATAAAGCCAGACACAAATTATCATAAATATGTGTATATGTGTAAATATGTTATTCTTACCGAAAAACACTCGACAAAACAGACATTTTGGCATAATTTGTGTGTGTTATGGTTCGTTAAGGGCAGAAGAGAACGCGATACTGGTGCGCGCGCGCGATGTGTGTGTGTGTGTGTGTATCACATAGGCAGGACATTCACAGACAGCGCGTTCTCTTTTGCCTTGTTGCGCTTGAATGGTTTAAAAGCATTAGCATGAACAAGAGCTTGATCATATAACGCAGAAAACGGATACTACGTTAATTGCATTAAATGCAAATATTTTTAACGCGTTAAAGTGGGGAAAAAAAAAAAAAAAAAAAAATTAACCTCGGTGTCGCGGTGGGCAAGTGATGAAACCGGTGTTCCAACTGAACACCGGTAACACTGGTAACACCGACTACCGTAGCAAGTCTAATATATATATATATATATATACACACACACAAAAGTGAGTACACCCCTTACATTTCAGCAACCATTTCATTATATGTTCTCAAGGGACAATTCTATAGAAATGAAAATTGTATATACTTTAGAGTAGACAATGTGCAGCTTGTATAGCAGTACAGATTTACTGTCCTCTAAAAATAACTCAACATACAGCCATAATTGTCTAAATAACTGGCAACAAAAGTGAGTACACCCTAATTGAACATGTCAAAACTGTGTCCAAAGTGTCAATATTTTGTGTGAGCACCATTGTTATCTAGCACTGCCTTAATCCTCCTGGGCATGGAGTTCACCAGAGCTGCACAGGTTGTTGCTGGGATCGGTCCCACTTTATATTAAGTGGCCTTAACTACTATGTACTTACATCAAAAAATAAGTACAATGTACTTATTAGGTTCATATTGAATTGCAAAACACTTTTGCTGCTATTGAGGTGGGATACGGGTAAGGTTAGGGAAAGCTTTGGTGGTATGGGTAGGTTTAAGGGTAGAGATAAGGTGTAAGGAATGGGACAACAGTGTAATTATAAATGTAATTACAGAAATTAATTACATATGTAATTACATGCAGGTGTTTTTAAAATATAAGTACAATGTAAAAACATGTATGTACACAATAAGCGCATTGTATCAAATGATTAATTTAAATGTAAGTACATAGTAGTTAAGGCCAGTTAATATAAAGTGGGATTCTAGGATCCTCTTCCACTCCTCCATAATGACATCACAGAGCTGCTAGATGTTAGACACATGGCGCTTCTCCACCTTCCGCTTGAGGATGCCCCACAGGTGCTCAATAGGGTTCAGGTCTGGAGACATACTTGGCCACTCCATCACCTTCACCTTCAGCTTCCTCAGCAATGCAGTTGTCATCTTGGCAGTGTGTTTGGGGTCATTATAATGCCGTTCGGCCCAGTTTCTGAAGAGAGGGCATCATGTTTTGCTTCAGAATGTCACAGTACATGTTGGAATCCATGTTTCCCTCAATGAAGCGCAGCTTCCCAGTACCAGCAGCAATCATGCTGCCCCAGACCATGATGCTACCACCACCATGCTTGACTGTAGCCAAGACACAGTTTTCTTGGTACTCCTCACCAGGGCGTCACCACACATGCTGGACACCATCTGAGCCAAACAAGTTTATCTTAGTCTCATCAGACCACAGGACATGGTTCCAGTAATTCATGCTCTTGGACAGGTTGTCTTCAGGAAACTGTTTGCGGGCTTTCTTGTGAGCCAGCTTCAGAAGAGGCTTCCTTCTGGGACGACGGTCATGCAAACCGACTTGTTGCAGTGTGTGGCGTATGGTCTGAGCGCTGACAAGCTGACCTTTCGCTTCTGCAACCTCTAAAGCAATGCTGGCAGCACTTCTGCACCTGACGCACAGCACAAGGTCTCAACTTCTTTGGCCTGTTCCGAGTGGAACCCGTCTTGGAAAACCTCTCTCTATGACCCTGGCCACTGTGCTGTAACTCAGTTTCATGGTGTTACCGATCTTCTTATAGCCTAGGCCATCTTTGTGAAGAGCAACAATTCTAATTCTCAAATCCAAAGAGTTCTTTGCCATGAGGTGCCATGTTGAACATCCAGTGATCAGTATGAGAGAATTGTACTCAAAGCACCAAATGTTAACTGCTCTAATACAAGATCCACACATTTGTATGGTCCTGTCAAGCAGACAAAAACATGAACATGATGAATAGGACATGTGGCTTTGAATGGTTAAACGACATACAACTGTTATCACTAAGGGTGTACTCGCTTTTGTTGCCAGCTATTTTGACAATAATGGCTGTGTGTTGAGTTATTTTCAGAAGACAGTAAATCTATACTGCTATACAAGCAGCACATTGACTACTCTAAAATATATCCAAGTTTCTATCCATTTCTATAGAATTGTCTCTTGAGAAAGATATACTAAAATGGTTGCTGAAATGTGAGGGGTGTACTCACTTTTGTGAGATACTGTATATTTATAAAGGAGATATTGTTTTTAGTTCATTTTATTTTTCATGAATTAATAAAAGATCGTAACACCAGTGATGATAAAACCAGACACAAATTATCATAAAAATGATTTCCTAAGATTGTTTAAATATTATGTCAAAATTCTTACATATAATCAATAAATTATAACATAAAAATTCTTTTTTTAAATGAAAGTCTTTCACACAAACATTAACACCAATAACATGTTTACAGTTTTTTTCAATCGATTTGACACATTTCTCCAAAGTAATGTAACTGCTCTCAAAACACAGTGATCTAAACACACTCTTACCTTTGCCAACTTTACTGCAAAATAAAGCACTGCATTTTTTCTAGTAATGCATTTATTAAAAGTAAATACTTCAAAATTAAACAAAAATCGGCACACTGCCACTGTTGCTCCCAAAGATAAATTTATTAAAATGGACGTTTCGACCACAAGGTCGAATTACAAATTACAAAGTATTCAGATCACTGAGTTAACTGTTTTGAGAACAGTGATCCGAGTTTGTAGAAATGTGTCAAATTGTTTGAGAAAAACTAAATAAAACAATATGAAAAAATACATTTAAATGTCTTTTTCAACAAGGTAGGTAAATAATCATGTACAGTATGTGCACATTTGAAGCCTTTGACCTAAATGCGTTTACACACAACTTTGTTTTTAAAGTAACACTGATAACACCAATGGCAATAATAATAATGATAATTTTTAAATGATTTATTTGTTATTATTTATTTATTCATTGTATTTTGCATGCTTGTTAGACTTTGCATTAATGCTTTATCTTGGAAAACAAAATGATTTTAAAAATGAACAAACAAACAAACAAAAAATAAATGTAAATGCCATACCAGATGAAGGGTTTTTAGACATCCAAACTTAATTAAGAAAATGTTCAGAACAGTACAGAAAAACAATTTCATATTATTTAATAAATTGTTATATTATAAAATGATGCATTTCTATGGAGTTGCTTGTTTATTTGAAACTTTTTTCATGTCATTGTATTTTAAGAATGACCCACCTGATAGCAAAGATCACATGTGCCTGTAATTGTTACAGCTTTCAGTTAACTTCCTGTTGCTCTTCTTTGAAATATGTTGACGGTTATCCAGGGTGTCATAGCTGCATCAATCAAACTGAAGCCATGTGACAGAGAAAAACAAGAATGCCTTGTTATGCAAAAGGAAACAAATATCTTCTTAAGACTTGGGTCAGAGAATGCGGCTGTTACGCTAGTTTGGACAGTTTGTGCGCAGGCATGTGACGTGATGAGAACAGACTTTGGGTGTGTCATGCATTTTTGTATTGTTTCATTTCTCTGCTTTTGAAAGTATGCAGCTTATCAGGACATTGAGTTTGTGATAATTATATGTTGTTGTTTTTTTTTTGTTTTTTTTTTGCAGTATCTTAAAAATCTGATCAGGAAAAGAGCATGTAAAACATAATCTTGATTTGTTTAATACAACTGGACACTTGTCCAGCAGGAAGCATTGGAATATCCATCCATCCAAGGACAAATTTTATTATTAATTTTATCTATTATTTAATCTATTTTAAATCTTAACTTTACTTTTGCAATCAAAAGGAAGTTAAAACTTAACCACAAGGAACTACTTGAAATTAAAAATGATAAAACAAAAAATATCAGAATATAATATTAAAAACAAATAGTACATTTCAGAACACTTTTAGAAAAAAGTTCATTAAGGTTCTATATGGAACCCTAGGGTTCTTGACACTTAATGCCAAAAAGGTTATAAAAGGAGAAATGTCTTAAATGATTATACAATACTGTCATGTTTAATGGGTTATTTCATTTTTTTTTCTATTGATAAAGTATATTTACTTGCTGATTAATTCATACAAATTAATCAAAATAACAATTAATTCATTCATAAAAAAAAACAAACAAACAAAAAAAAAAAGTTAAGGCAATGGCATTTCCAGTCCTTAATCACTTTTTTATTTTAAAGTGTCTTTAAGCACACTCTGGAAAACTAGACACTGGAGTCCAGCTGGATCAAGTGTGGTTAACACCTTGTTTACCACACCATGAATGCAAAGAACAAAGCAATTATGCAAGTAAGACTGTGGAAATCATGCCAACAACAAAGACCAGTTCTCTGGGGCTCTCCAGAATCCCTGCATCTTTTTACCTATTTCAGAAAGTATGAAGAAGTATCTCTCTTCTCATATGTTCACACCTTTGCCTGCCATCCGGAGGTAAGCTTCAGGCCAAATTTACCAGACTAAAAAGATCTGTTTCCTCAAGCTATGAGACTACTCAGTAAATTCATCTTGAACTGACAGCTCACCTCCACCAAGTAATTCTCCTAAAAAATCTGACTGTAATTAACACCCAGTCTTTGCACAGTTTTAGCTGATCTATACACACTTAGTCTTTGTCTATACAGCAATAAACAGGGTTCAAGTAGTCTAGAAAATAGACAAAATTAAAAAGTACACTTTAGGCAAGTATATGATGCATAGTGTTCAAATTTTAGAAGTCGCATTATTCCAGCTGTTACATTTGGATCAGTTAATTCAATTCAATTGCATGGGACAAAATGCCTGCTGACCATTGGTAATCAAGTACCGTCAAAGTCTTTGGTACCGTCAGCATGACAACAACAAAATGCTGTTGTCACATTTGTTACCATGACAGCAGCAGAATGCTCCACAACTCCATAAGTTGATGAACTGGTAATTCCCATATCATACGTAAAGCACACTGTGTCATGTCTGCACTGCGTAAATTGATACATCAATTTGTAAACACCAATAATTAAATTAATGACTGTTAATTAAATTTCTGCACATCTGTATGTATCTTCAACACACCTTTTATGACAAACGTGTATCAAAAGAATTGTGATTAAATTGTTTGGTATTATGATGTGGCCCATAATGACAACAACTGACCTATCTTATGAATGCAAAGCTTTTTTTTTTTTGTGATATGGGATGCTATAACGTTGTATGATGTTATGTTCACTTAAAGAAAACTTACAAGTATACTTGCAGTATAAAACTACTAAACTAGTAATTTACCAAGAGTATACTTTCATAAACTAAAAAATGTGCTGCAAGTATTAAAACAGTAAACTACAAGAATACTTATAAGTTCACATGTATTACAGTTGCAGTACAAACTACACTGTTAGACCTTGCCAGGCTTTTTTACAGTAAAATACTGGCAACACTGTTGCCAGAAATTTACTGTTGATTGTACAGTTATTTACTGTAAACTACAGTATGTTACTGTAAAGATAACCATTCACCAAATTAAAACTCGACTTACCTCATTTCATTTACAGAAACAGACTGTCTTTAATTGTCCGACTGCCATTTAAATTTATAAACTAATATTTATATAATGCTAATAATGTGAGCGTATTATTATTGTAAAGTTATTTCATTAGAGTTCACTAAAAACATCTTAAATAAAGAGATTTTCACTGCATCAGCAACTATCTGTTAAACAAAGCAACAAACAGCACATCATCAACAGTTTTTGATCTTCTCCTGAACTTAAGCACAGGCTCTACTCTTCAGCACAATGGTGACCCACAAAACTCAATTGTATGGTAAACTACTGGCAACAGTGTTGCCAGTATATCTGTTTTTTTAACTTACAGTTTGTTACTATTAAAATACATTTTCTGGGTGTGTCTTTTTATGTTGCACCTTTAACCCTTTCAACCCCACAGGAACATCCTCTAGTGTCCACACTGCAAAGAGTAAAAGTAACATTGATGCTGTGTTGCAGTGAGATAATTAAGTGAATGTGTAAGTGATGATCGAGCATTAATGATGAACACCTGCTGTTAACAAGCAGAACCACTAAAGAGAAGAGGAGGAACAACAAGAACAGAAAAAATGAGATGAGTAGAAACACAAGAACTACAACTGTCTTAAAGGCATTACACATTATTACACATATTATTAACCAGTTTGACTTTATTTCTACAGAAGATCTTATTGAGAATTAACAGAAGTTTAGATGTTGATGTTTAATTGAAAATGTTTGGTTTGATGTCACCATTAAGGAGATCAGCATTTTCTTTAGTTGAGATCTTGACCCTTGACTTTTTAACATCTGTTTTTTTTTTTTTTTTTTCTCTGGCTGCTTTAACAAATCATATTTGTTATGGCAGAAACAAATGTGGAGGAAAAAAAATGGTCATTGAGTGTTGATAGTTATGTATTGATGAAAATGTATAACTGTCACATAGTTTCTTGATTCACGGTGTTTAATCGGTGTTTATTAACAGATTAAAGTTTTACATTATCACCACTGTGAAACTACAGGAAGCGTTCCAACAACAATCTGTTACAATGAAGAACTTTTTTTAAACATCATGTAAAAAAAAAAAGCTGCAGCATCATATAGACACACAGATATCAAAAATCAGCATATCAATCTCAACAATGGTGGCAATAAAAATTCAGCTTCATCATTTATTCATGCTGCAGTACATGACTTTTGTACTATGCTGGCATCCAGCATGCATTGCGACATTTAAACTTTTAAATGTCACCGTTGTTGAGATTCATATGCTGATTGTTGATGTCTGTGTGTGTCTAAGTCATGCAGTGTCTTATGCACTACGTAACTTCAGTATCCTTCTAAATAACTGATTACTGAAACATTGCTGGATCTCATGCTTTTAAATCACAGACATACTATAATCAATGACTATTAAATAACCATGAAATCAAAGATTAGACACAAAGAGATCAGACCAAGATGATAACAACATCATCATAACAGCCAAAAACCCCAGATCAACTTTTTCCTGCCAAAACAAATGTGTTTTATAAACATTCAGTTACAGCAGCCAGAGAAAACTAATGTCAAAGAGTCAAGAGCCCAACTAAAGCAAACACTGGTCACCACAATTGTGACTACAAACTTCATTATTTTCAATAAAACATCAACATCCAAATCTTTTAATTCTCAACGAGAACTTCTGTACATGTATGAAAGAAATAATATCAAACTGGTTTGTAAACTGGTTTCACTCTCAGTGTGGCTGAAGTCAGTTGTAGTTCTTGTGTTTCTGCTCGTCTCTTTTTTCTGTTCTTGTTTCTCTGTCCTTCAGTGATTCTGCTTATCAGGTGTTCATCAGTGTCTGAATTCACTCTCTTCTTTTCATTCACTCTGTCAATTGGACTAAATTACTGAACTAATGTAGGGAGAAGTGAATGAGGGTATAGGGTGTGATTTAGAACACAGCCTCTGAGTGTCGACTTTGAGCACTGTTAACTCACAGTATATTCCTGTATGCTATTTTCTCGAAAATGACAAGTATTACCCAGAATGCATTGTTTTCTACAGTATATTACTGTTTTAATGGAAAATGGTTTGTTACTATCAGAATTTGGTCATATTTTTACAGCAAGGTTTAACAGTGCATTTAAAGTTTACTACTGTTACACCCATAGTACTTAAGTATATACTTTATATACTAAAAAGTGGGCCAATTTAGTCCCAAGCAGTATTAAAACAGCACACTTACAAGTATACTACTAATATACTGATATTAGTATACTTATCAAGTATACTTAAAAAATATACTTGAACATTACTGCAAGTATACTTAATAAAATGAACTTGAAGTATACTTCTTTTTCGTAACTGAAGTCACACACTACAGACTTTCAATTTGTTCCGAACACAAACTCATGCAGAAAGATGTGCCTTGTTGCATCTGGACAGAAATCGATTACACTCTAAAAAACAAAAAGGTGCTATATAGCACTAAAAGTGGTTCTTGGCTCGTAATCATAGGGGAACCTCTTTTGGTGCTGTGTAGCACCATATCTTTAAAGGTGCTCTACAGCACTTTTGTCAAATGGTGCTATGTAGAACCCATAAGAGGTGCCATATCGCATTTTATTTCTCCAACAAAAATGGCGCTAAACAGCACCAACAGTGGTTCTTTGGCTCGTAAAGAACCTTTAAAGGGGCTTAACAGGTTCTCTGTACGGCAGTGGTGCTATATAGCACCTTAACCATCCCAAAGAACCACTGAAGAACCGCTACCATACAGGGGTTTAACAGGTTCTGTATATGGTAGCGGTGCTATATAGCACCTAAGTTATCCCAAAGAAACACTGAAGAACCACTGAAGCACCAAGCACACAAAACACACAAAAAAAGTGGTTCCCCTATGATTATGAGCCAAAGAACCACTTTAAGTACTATATAGCAGCTTTTTTTTTTTTTTTTTTGAGTGTAGAGTATTCTTTAACGGAATAGTTTCGTCTGTAGTTAAATAATTCAAATTTTGAAATAAAACAGGACAAGCAACTGTTTCCAACAATATAGATTATGACTGTATAAGCTTTATTTCAACACACCATTTCATTTTAATATGGAGATGGGAACTAAGACATGATAGGACTTTCACTCACATTGTGCCCGATTCCCAATAGAGTGCATTAGTGCCTGACCACTTTTTCAGTGGCACTGGTTCTGGTATTTGTTTTTCCATTCATGTCTTCCATAAAAAAAGTCTTTGCTAAACCGTTATAAGCCATGAACCAAGCCAACCACCTATAGGTGAATCATAACAATACAAACTTTGATTTGAAGCAACAAAGTTTTTGAAAATCAGACAAAAATACAAAGGTATACAAGACTGTGTACTTTACGGCATTAGTGATGGAAAGAACTACAATCCCATAAAGCATTGCTAACAGCATAATCAAATTTTAAAACAAAGGAGTAATATAAAACTACTCATTAAATGATGATTAAATATATAAAAACAACATTTTTTAAAGTTTTTTGCAAAATATCCATATATATTCAAATATTTCAGAATTTTGACAGCGTAGGAACACGATTACATAATACGCGGTGCATGTAAACTGCACACACTCACACCCCAAACGTTCTTATCTAGTTACTTATTAAAGGTATAAAAACACTGTTTGTTATACTGGTTGAAACTCTCTTCAAATCCTGATAGCAATCAATAATATGCGTAGTCTAAATATTAAAAAAATTTACATATACTGTATCTTCTGTGGAAGTCTCGGGACCAAAAAAATTTTCATCCAATCATTGCATTTCGTCCAAATGCAATGATACGATGTGAACATGCCTGTCAACATATATATTTCCAGACATCCACGTTCCCTGCTCGCGCAGACATCACACATCATAAGGCTATGCAGAGTTGTAGACAGACAGTCACAGAGCGCCACAAACAAACAGCAGCCGCCTTTTACAGCTCCTCCTTAACCAAAACAACAAGCGCATGCTGCGTTCACACCATGTTGTAACCGTAATTAAGAGATGGCAACCAGTGACTTTCTATTCTGAGCTGTTCTCAGACTCCTCAGATTTTTGTTTCTATGTCGACACTATCAATGCCGAAATAAATTTGTAGCAGTCAGGTGGTACAACTAGAGCTCTTTAAGTTGTTTACATTCATTATTACTGTAATGTAATGTGCTTTGAGACATGAGGTAATTTAACGCTGTCTCTTGTGACGCTTTGCAGAATCTGCTAAGTTATGTTTACTACAGACCTTATTTTACTTATAAATACAAAATCCCCATTATAAAACCACCACTGGCAACTTAGCCTTCCGGGCTACTCCATAGAATCAGATTCAGAAAGAGCATTATAATTGCAAAGTATGTTTACACACACAAGAAACATACTTCGCAAGTACACAGGAAGCATGAAAGTATCCTGATCTGTGCATACTTGAGAGAACTGAACTGTTAAAAGTCATCGTGGGTGGACAACATACAGAAGCCTGCTTTTTATTCTCGCTCAAATACTTGACCGTGAAAGTAAAAATGTGTTGTTTTGTTTGGCATAATTTTAATAAAGTGATGATAACCTGCATGCCGTATTTTTTATTGACATTAAAATGAATCTTAACATTGACAAAGCATAAGCAACATCAGATATACATATTATGTACACAAATACACACCGTAAAATAAAAATATATAAAATAAAATGAAAATAATGTAAGTAAATGTTTGATTATGGCATTTGTTTGTGATGTTATGTGTTATTTATTATGCATTGGGTGGTGACACCCCCACTACTACACTGTAAAAAAGAATTGTTACCTGGTTGCCTTAAAATTTTGAGTTATTGATATTAAAAATTTGAGTTAATACAATAAAGGTGATTGATTTAATAAACAGAAACTCAAAATATTATGTTATCTGAATCACATTAATTATCTAAGTTGATTTGACAAAAGAAAAAAAAAGTTGTGATAACAAATCATGAAAATAATTTTTATAGTGTACAGTGTAGCCTGGCAAGACTGGTCTCCACGTGAACGCAAGTCTGTACTTTTCTGGTAGAATTATCTGATGCTGCTTTGTTTGTCTGAGCATACCAAAAAAGCAAAAGCGACTCAACCAATGATGTAAATTTGTTTGGTCCGCCAGTGTCAGATGGGTGGTTTATACCTTGTTTACTGGACCATGAATGTAAACAACAAAGTAATTATGCCAGTAAGACTGCGGAAATCATGCTTAAAAAAAAAACAACAAAAAAAAAAACTTTTTCCTGCTTTTGAATTCCTGCTTCTCATCTCTCTATGCTTCAGATTAGATGAAGAGAAGCAGAAATTCAGAAGCAGGAAAGGTTTTTTTTTTTTGCTACCTTGTTTTTGGCAGCAGTATCACTATATGTAAAACACACTGAAGCTTAAAATCAAGGTACAGCAGTGTGCATACTAATATTTATAAGGTCTCTAATAAAGTTTCTAAATATAATACTGATTATATAAGATAAAACCTTGTAAACAAGAATCAGCTACTGATTAAAGCAAAACATCAGGTAAGAATTTCGGAGATTTATTGTTGTTTTTTAAGGATAGAACTTCCTTATCCTAAATTCAACAACCACATTTATTTATAGAGCCCATTTAAACACAATATAAATTAAAGTGCTGTACAGTGTGCTAAAGCAAGTCTACACAATAAAAACAACAATTACTGGTTTCCAAAAGCTAAAGAATAAAAATATGATTTAAGAGTCCATTTAAAAGTGATTAGAAGATCTAAATGCCCTAGCAGGACAATATGGCTGAAAAAGGTCACTAATATACCTTGGTGCATGGCAAGACAACGCCTTATATACAAACATAATAATTTTAAAAGAAACCCTGAATGTAATGGGAAGCCAGTGGAGGGATGCTAAAATAGGGGAGACTTCCCTCTTTTTAGACCCAGTCAATAGTCTTGCAGCTACATTTTGTACAACTTGCAACTGAGATCATGAAGACTGAGGGAGACCAGAATAAAGAGAATTACAATAATCTAATTGTGATGTGACAAGTGTGTGAATCACTACTTCCAGATCTCAAATGGAAGAACCTTCTTTGAATGACAGCACTAATTTGATTATCAAAAAATAGTGAAGGGTCAAAGATCACTCCAAGGTTTTTAATTTGTTTGCGCACACTGCTTGAGAGTGGACCTAACTGGGCTTCCAGAGCAGGGGAGGAATTTGCAGGATAACCTAGAATCAGAAGCTTTGTTTTATCCTCATTAAGCTGCAAAAAATTATTTGTCATCCACTTCTTAATAACATTTACACATTTCAGTAAAACATTGAATTAGACAGTTGTGTCAAGCCTTACTGGGAGGTAAAACTGATAATTGCCTGCATAGCAGTGATATGAAAAATGTGGGCAAAGGGAAAACAACAAAGGTCCCAAAATGAATCCCTGGGGCACACCACACAAAAAAGGAGCAGAAACATTTCCCAAATTTACAGAAGTCATATTCTCGAGGTAAGAAGCAAACTACTGAAGTGCAGTGCCCTGGACAACTACCATACATTCAAGTTGTTCATTGCAAAAAAAAAAAAAAAATGCTTTTCTTACTTAGATTTTTTGTCTTGTTTCCAGTCCAGTTATCTAAAAATTCTTAAATCAAGAAGCATTTTATAGACAAGTAAAAATTGTCTTGTTTTCAGAAAAAATAAGTCAAAATTAAGTGAGTTTTTGCTTAAAACAAGTAAAATAATCTGCCAATGGGGTAAGCAAAATAATCTTGTTTTCGGTTTGAAATAAGATTATTTTTTCTTACCCCATTGGCAGATTATTTTGCTTGTTTTAAGGAAAAACTCACTTAATTTTGAGTAATTTTTACTTGTCTAGAAAATGCTTCTTGATTTAATTTTTAGACATTTGGACTAGAAATAAGACAAAAACTCTACGTAAAGGAAAGCATTTTTTGCAGTGTTCAAGAAGAATGCTACGGTCAATGCTATTAAATTGTGTAATGATCTAAAACCAGATTGGAACATGTCCAGAATATTAAAAGAATTCAATTAAGACTGAAGCTGTGGGAAAAAACAAAACAAAACAAAAACTTCCTCCAGAAGCTTAGAGATGAAAAGCAGTTTAGAGATTGTCCGATAGTTACTGCACATTGCTGGATCAAGTTGAGGTTTTTTCAACAGAGGTTGCACAATTGCATGTTCAAAAACTAGCTGGAACAACACCTTTGGCTAAAGAGCTGTTTACTATAGCTGTTACCATGGGACCAAAGACTACAGATATAGAAAGACGCAACTTGCAATATGGTGGAATATGTCCCGTCTTCCAAGTATAAGAGCCAATCGCTGATTAGTAAAGTTATTGCGTCACTGCAGCTTCCATAGAAACCTGATGCTCACACTTGGGACTGCACATGCGCATTGGCTCGTCTACCCTGAAAAATAAGCTTTTTTTAATGCTATTTGAGCATAAGAATGTTATTTAATTGTGAGTTCGCTTAGCAGTTTTTGAGATTTCAGGATTCCCCCATTCAAATAGATTGGACTTGGTCTTGGATGCCTGAAATAGCTTCCCGGAGACATTGCAAATATGGCCGCCGAGTGGGACTAATTAAAACATTTTTTGAAAAAGTGGGTTGCTAACAAGTGGCTAAATGGGACTACAGAGGTTGTTGTGGACATTAAACAATTAAACATCATCAGGTACAACAGGTAAACTTATACTCACTAGTCACGATCACAGCCTCATTGCGATTATAATTGCCCATAGAATATTCCCAGTGGATCCATCTGACTGTGATCTCCTCAACCTTGTACATACCCAAGTAGCCTACATTAAGACAAAAATAAATAAATAAATAAAAAACAACTTTTAAAACATAAGAAAACACTTCCCATATTTTTTGCTTTTGTGTTTAAAGGTCATGTGTCACAATCTGTGTAGTGTGGTGAATTATTGTCTTTATTCGTATTTTAATTATTATATTGTTTAATATTATTTAAACAACTGTGGTACTGTGCTGTTTCGCTTGTTGATGTCCGGTGTTAAATCTGGGTCCCGAAGCAAAACCAGAATCACTGTTTTCTGTTGGATTTAGTATGCAAGCAAAAGGTCAAAGTGTGCTCTCGGGGTGATGCCTCCATTGTATCATAGCTAAAACAATTCAAGAGCCTCCCTAATACCACTCATTTCAAAGATATGCTGTATTGGTATTTAAATAAAATGGGTGTAAAATTGTCTACATATTTCACATACAAGTATACACTGATAGAAAAGTATTTGCTGATAGTTGATAATTCCACTCTGGACTAAAAGAAACAATAATCAGTAGGAGCTTCAGTCCAAGAGGTGAGAATATAATAGCTCTGTCTTTATTAGGGCCTGAGCACCGATGGTGTGAGGACCCCACTGTAATTGCTCGGTCGATTCTTCTTCTTCTCCGAAATGAATCGCATTTTTGATGGCCTAAATGTGCTCGATAACTTATGAAACTTTGCACACGCGTCATAAGTGGTGAAAATTTACATCTGATATGGGTTTCAGAATTAGATGTGGCAAAATGGCTCGATAGCGCCACCTACAAAATTTAAATTAAGCGCCCTTCGCGCTACGTTTCAAGTACAAGTATGAAATTCGGTAGACACCAATACCAATACCTACAAAAAAAGTCCCCGGGAGCAAAATCTGAAAACCCAACAGGAAGTGAGATATTTTGAATTTTTTCGACTTTGGCAGTTTACTACACGCTCTGAACCACTGATTCGAAAACAATAGATTCGTAAAGCTTCGAAGCTTCATGAAGCAGTGGTTTGAGTCGCCCATCACTAGATATTGTTGAATAAAGTCGATATTTTGTTTTTTTGGCTCACAAAAAGTATTCTCGTTGCTCCATAACATTAAGGTTGAACCACTGTAGTCACATGAACTGGTTTACTTTGCTATACAATGCTTTACAATTTTAACCATTCAAAATTAAGAATAAAAAAAGTTTGTATACTAGAAGTTGAAGACATATTGTACCAAACGGATACTACTGGTATCTTTTATCTGCCATGTTGAATATGGCTGTGAAATATTAACCCTAACCCTAATTGTGTATATTGCTTTAGATAAATACAGATTTTGAAAGCAGCAAAGGTGAGCGAGAGATGTTGCTTTAGCTTGTTGAGTAACACCCAAAACTAATTACAAAGGATGAACAATATGGGAGGCTGGCTTCTGAATATTTTTCTTTTGTGAGATATTGGGCTTGTTTGAAGAAATATGGGTGTGATATTGGTTTGCTAGAGTCTGTTATACATTGTCACTGAGAGTCTTGGGAATGATGGTGGACAGGCCTCCTAAAACTGTTGGATTTGTTGGATTTATTCGCTGTCAGTGTTGGTAAGACCTTATTCAATTACTGTTTCGAAGAATATTTTAAAGCTCGCCTTGGAATGTGTTTAGATTGAAAGCTGATGAATGTGTAGAAAAGTGGTGATCTGAAAACCCTGACATCTTAGCAGTTATGGCGAGGGTTAAAGTTGAACAGTAACTAGAGTAGTTTAGTTAGATTGCTATAGGAAGGAGGAGCTATATTGTTAGTGTTCTAGGGCAGCTGTACTGGTATGGATTTTAATTCAGACAGTGAAGCATGTGATAAATTCAGTGCACACTAATTAATATAATCATATTTTGAAAGGAATTACATACAAGCCGAGTTCCTTACGAGCCCCTCCTGACCCAGCTAACAGGAAACGTTCTCATAACTTTTGCTAACGTTCTGTCAAGAACAAACTTTCTTCCAGTAACATTAATAGAACATTTGTTCAGTGTTATCTGTTCTTCAATAATTTTCTCAAAAGGTTAGCACAAAAATGTTATTTATAAATTATTTTTCTTAGAACATCAATCTTGGAACATAGTTAAAACATTTAGAATGAAAACTAACCTCAAAATAAATAATGTTTTGTTTGCTCTTTTTTAAAAGAACATCCTTGGAACTTGGGAACGATTTGTAGCCTGTCCCAAAGTTATTGATCCTAACTTTTCTCTTTAATTTATGTAAAAAGGTTATGCAAGTGTTAGAATGAAACACTTTCAAAACAGTAGTTGTGAAAACACCACATATTGTCATTAGTATTTTATGAATATTTGCATAATGTTGGCAGAAAACATTCTTTGAACATCATTATTCAATTGTCCTTTAAATATTAAGGATCACTAACTTTATGGCTAAAAATGGCTTAAGGTTGGATGGTACACTGCAAAATCCCTTGTTTCATGAACACTGCTCAGTGGTCATATGTGTCCACAGTACAGTGTTGAACTGAAGAATTGTTGGAGTTTATTAGATAATTAAGGGAAAGAGGAACAAATATTTGAAGTCACCATTGTGGTGATCAGTGTTTCCTGTAGTTGGGCTCTTTACTCTTGTTTGTTTTGTTAGATTTTCTCTGGCTGCTTGAATAGTGTGTTCATAAAGCATGTTTACTGCATCAGAGGAAGTCGAGACAGAATAACATCAGGTGATGTTGACTGTTAATTAATGTCATTGTGAAGTGGTCTCTTTCACTGTTCACATCTGAAATCTAATCACTGATCAGAAGTGTGTTTTATTATTAATTTGTTTAAATATTGTGCTACTGACCATGTGATATTATTGTGAAAATCGGACTTTCTAAAACATTTTGCGAGCAAGAAGGTAATATATGTCATACACTCACAGACATCAACTATCATCATATGAAACACAACAATGGTGGCATGCTTCATGCAGCATACAAAACTCATTCATGGCTTCCATCATGTATTGCAGCATGAATAAATTATGCAGCTGAATTCTTTTACTATTTAGATTTGAATATTTTTTGATTGTCACCATTGTTGAGGTTTGTATGAGTGTTGATGTATGATGAATCTCATCTTTTGCTCAAGAGGTTGTGATGTTTTTGGAAGATCTCACACAGATCTCTTCAGTGTTACAAGTGATCTTTCTGTTATTATAATGGCTGAGTTTATTACCTTTTTTATTCATTAATGCTTCAAAGTCATCATTATTTAAACCAATCATGAAACGACAGAAAAAGCATTAAAAGAGTCATTAAAACAGACATGTAAATCTGCTTTTTCATCTTTCTCTTTCTTTAGCAATGCGCAAATGTTCACTGAAAACGCGTGCAATTGCTGAAAGAGAAGTTAACAAAAGTTAAGGGTCAAGAGCCCAACTAAAAGCAAACACTGATTACCATCATGGTGACTTCAAAAGAAACATTTTCAATAATACATCAACATCTAAACATCTGTTTATCTCAATAAGAACTTCTGTAGACAGATGACAAAAATCTGGTAAATCTGGTTAGTAATAAGTCAATGTAATGCTGTTTATGGAGTTGTTTAATCCTCTGCTGAGATCTTGAGAGATTTAATGTCTTTTATCTTCAGTTGATTTCATCTAAGGCTGTGGCTGAAAGTCAGTTGTAGTTTCTTGTTTCTTGTTCTTGTTGTTTCTCTTTCCTTCAGTGATTCTGCTTATTAAAAGCAGGTGTTCAAATGTTTCAGGAACACCAAATAACATTCTATTAACATCAAGGAAGCTGGACATTTTTATGTTCTTGGAATGTTACAAATCAATGTTCCTATAATGTTGAGTTGTTAGTAAAAATTAAGTTGAAGGAATGTTTCAGGAACATCCTACTAACCTTCCAGTAACGTTCCAGTAACATCAAGAAAACTGGACATTTTAATGTTTCCATAACCATAACGGAACGTTTGGAAAACATTCTTAGAACAAAAATTTCTTTGCTGGGGAGCCCCTCCCGACCTCTCGATAATTTTTAAACATCGGGGAGTCGGCCTGATTTTGACCAGTGTATAGGGTGTCCCCCATTGCCAAATCATACACAACTACATCATATATGCTAGATCTATGAATATTATTATAGCCCAGTGGCTGCAACCTAACAGCGTGTGCGTACACATACACACACACACACGCACAAACACAAAAACATAATTGTATATGTGGTTTACGGGGACTCTCCATAGACGTAATGTTTTTTTATACTGTACAAACTGTATATTGTGTCCCCCTACACTACCCCTACCCCTAAACCTACCATCACAAAACATTCTGCATTTTTTTAATTTCAAGAAAACACCGTTTAGTATGTTTTTTTTAAGCCATTGGTTTACAAGGACACAGGAAGTGTCCTCATAAACCATGTTTACGTTGTAATACCCATGTCATTATACACATTTGTGTCCTCATAAACCATGTATACAAGAACACACACTCAAACACACACACACACACACACACACACACACACACACACACACTCTTGTTGTTTTTGTTGAAGGGAATGGCTGTGCTGTTCTCTGCTTTTCACCAAATAATTTGCACAATAGTCTTTTTATTTTCTTCTGTTTTTCTATCTAGACTTATACTGTATAGCAGCAACACTGAAAGCTACTGTATAGTAGTCTCCGTGTTTAACGCAATTGCCACCGGCTCGCCGTGCAGTACAGTAGTGCCGTGTACTTTTACCGTTTTCTGTAACTTATCAGAAAATTTGTATTTGTACAGCTGACACTTTGAGATTAATCCCTTTGAAGGTTTTGTGACACTGTGTGAATTTGTAAAACATATTTACAAAAAAAAAAAAAATCCAGCATTAAAGATGACAATTCAACTCACATCAC
The DNA here is from genome assembly GCF_019924925.1 of Ctenopharyngodon idella. Taxonomy (NCBI): domain Eukaryota; kingdom Metazoa; phylum Chordata; class Actinopteri; order Cypriniformes; family Xenocyprididae; genus Ctenopharyngodon; species Ctenopharyngodon idella. The sequence goes on from NC_067220.1 coordinate 44,597,345, forward strand.
AAATGAAAATATGAGTAAATAATGACAGATTTTTAATTTTTTGGGGTGAACTATCCCTTTAACATGGACACAGACCCTTTGATATTAGCTGTAAGGCTGTTAGCTATCAGTCACACACATAAAATCTAACCAGTCTTAGATTTACAGGAGTGGTATTTAGGGTCATACTATAAAGATTATTCACTGGTGATTTTAACAATTGGGTGTAGCTGAGCTTGGGTGTTTATTTATGTATGCCTCATCCTTACACCCATACAACTTGTTTGGCAATTCTTTCTGTGGCCTGATTAGTTGCCAAAAATATTTTTGAGCCTGTGTTTGCATGAAAGTGACACACCTGTGCCACCCATGATTGTTAATGGCAGCTCTTATCAACAATATGCAAAAATACCAGTTTCCAGCTTTCCAAACTGATTGCTTATATATGCCTACTTGCAGTACAGAAACATTTACCTAAAATAGAGTAAATTGAGCCTATTTGTATTTGAACATTGAACAGTGTACAGTAAGAAGCCATCTTTTCATGAAAGCAAAAAAGTTTGGACCATATAAACTTAATAAATATTTATTTTATTTGAATAAAATATGACATATTGCAATGTTAGAATGTATAGACAAAAAGAAGTATAACCAGTCCTTCAAAGAGCTAAAAAAACAACTTTTATAATATTTAAATATGCATTAGGAAATACATAAGTAAAAAGACCCACTTATTCCTCTCAGAGACAGCATCAAAATACATGAAATTCAAGCAATCATGAAATGCATTTTAATGAACAACAAATGCATTATCTATATATTTACCTATACAATTATTTGTGATGGTGCTACAATGGAAATAAATGTAATAAAATTCCATGTAATAAAAAATAAATGTGATCTTTGTTTAATTTGTTACAGCATGTCTAGTTGTACTTTCATGTTTGGTTGATGTACAGTTAAAGGATCTATAGGAAAAGCCTTAATATCTTAGACATAATAATGAGGCATGTTGCTTGAAGCAGACTTGATTCAATTTTTAATCCGCTTGATGTTGTATTTACTGGAGGAGCGATAGTTGTAGCTGAAGCTGTAATAAAAGATATGCAAATTAGTTTGATCTCCCTATAGATGAATTATTAGATCTCAACCTTTTTTGCAATTATAGATAACAGTAGAACAATTATAGATAAATACTAAAATGTTAGAACAATGAAAAAAGGTTTTGTGTGTCCTATTTACATTATGGTAAAGTTACTGAAGACTATAAATCTATGGAGTAATAGAGCTTACCTGAACCATTGACTGAAACTGATTCAGGAATTATGTTCAGTTCTTTGACTTCCCCTGATTCTATCGCTGTCGAGAGGGTTTGTGCAATGTCTTGATTGGATGGGACAGATTGACTGGAGCTGAAGAACATTTCTGTTGCTGTGATGACTGACCCTGGGCTGGAATATATAAATGTTGAAATTATTATGTTATATTTAAAAATTCAGTCTCTCTCTCTCTCTCCCTTTCTCACGCACGCACGCACGCACACACACACACACACACAGTAGCTACACATAAAATAAGCAGCATTCCAATATGCTGTATTTACCTGAATTTTATGACAATCACTCTAAGGAAGTTCAGATATTTTTTTTTGTAAACTCCTTCAAGCTGGAACAGAAACAATTACAGACATCAATTACAATAGAGTATGAGTGTGGTAATATATGATTGTTGGTTACATAATTGTCTCTTCTGTTAACTATGAGTTTAAAAATCAAGAAAAGTATCATTAGTATCAGTGTGTTCTAATAAAGTAAATAGATTTGAACTCACCTGATCCTTGACAGACTTAGACCTATTCTTGAACTCCTCTGAGTTTTGATCGCTGAGTGCATCTATAAATGTGTCAGATGAGCGAAACTCCAGATTAGTTTTCACTTCAGGTATTTTTGCAGTAGTTGTTGTGAAAGTTGTAGATGCAGTAGAAACTGTAGAGTCTGTAGATGCAGTAGATGCTGTAGAAGCTGTAGGAGCAATAGTTGTATTTAAAGCTGTAATAACAGATATGCAAATTAGTTGGATCTCCCTATAGATGAATTATTAGATCTCAACCTTTTTTTGCAATCATAGATAACAGTAGAACAATTATAGATAAATACTAAAATGTTAGAACAATGAAAAAAGGTTTTGTGTGTCCTATTTACATTATGGTAAAGTTACTGAAGACTATAAATCTATGGAGTAATAGAGCTTACCTGAACCATTGACTGAAACTGATTCAGGAATTATGTTCAGTTCTTTGACTTCTCCTGATTCTATCGCTGTCGAGAGGGTTTGTGCAATGTCTTGACTGGATGGGACAGATTGACTGGAGCTGAAGAACATTTCTGTTGCTGTGATGACTGACCCTGGGCTGGAATATATAAATGTTGAAATTATTATGTAAGGTTTAAAAATTCAGTCTCTCTCTCTCTCTCTCTCTCTCTCTCTCTCTCTCTCTCTCTCACTCACGCACTCACGCACGCACGCACGCACGCACACACACACACACACACACAGTAGCTACACATAAAATAAGCAGCATTCCAATATGCTGTATTTACCTGAATTTTATGACAATCACTCTAAGGAAGTTCAGATATTTTTTTTTGTAAACTCCTTCAAGCTGGAACAGAAACAATTACAGACATCAATTACAATAGAGTATGAGTGTGGTAATATATGATTGTTGGTTACATAATTGTCTCTTCTGTTAACTATGAGTTTAAAAATCAAGAAAAGTATCATTAGTATCATAGTGTGTTCTAATAAAGTAAATAGATTTGAACTCACCTGATCCTTGACAGACTTAGACCTATTCTTGAACTCCTCTGAGTTTTGATCGCTGAGTGCATCTATAAATGTGTCAGATGAGCGAAACTCCAGATCAGTTATCACTTCAGGTATTTTTGCAGTAGTTGTTGTGAAAGTTGTAGATGCAGTAGATGCTGTAGAAGCTGTAGATGCTGTAGAAGCTGTAAGTGTAGATGCAGTAGATGCTGTAGGTGCAGATGCAGTAGATGCTGTAGAAGCTGTAGGTGTAGATGGAGTAGATGCAGTAGATGCTGTAGATGCTGTAGGTGTAGATACAGTAGATGCTGTAGATGCTGTAGGTGTAGATGCAGTAGATGCTGTAGATGCTGTAGAAGGTGTAGATACAGTAGATGCTGTAGATGCTGTAGGTGTAGATGCAGTAGATGATGTAGAAGGTGTAGAAGCTGTAGATTCTGTAAATGCAGTAGATGCTGTAGAAGGTGTAGATACAGTAGATGCTGTAGATGCTGTAGGTGTAGATGCAGTAGATGCTGTAGATGCTGTAGGTGTAGATGCAGTAGATGCTGTAGGTGTAGATGCAGTAGATGCTGTAGATGCTGTAGAAGGTGTAGATACAGTAGATGCTGTAGGTGTAGATGCTGTAGGTGTAGATGCAGTAGATGCTGTAGAAGGTGTAGAAGCTGTAGATTCTGTAAATGCAGTAGATGCTGTAGAAGGTGTAGATGCTGTAGAAGCTGTAGGTGTAGATGCAGTAGATGCTGTAGATGCTGTAGGTGTAGATGCAGTAGATGCAGTAGATGCTGTAGATGTAGAAGCTGTAGATTCTGTAGATGCAGTAGATACTGTAGAAGGTGTAGATGTTGTAGATGCAGTAGATGCTGTTGCAGGTGTAGAAGCTGGAGAAGCTGAAGATGCTGTAGGTGTAGATGCTGTAGAAACTGTAGAAGCTGTAGAAACTGTAGATGCTGTAGATGCTGTAGAAGCTGTGGACTCTGTAGATGTTGTAGAAGGTGTAGATTCTGTAAATACTGTAGTAGCTGTAGATGCTGTAGATGATGGTGATGATGTTGTGTTCAATGACTGAGTTGCTGCAATTCCTGTGGTTGCTAAAACAGTTATATATTTTACATATAGGCTTATTATTTTGTTTTTATAGATGTTAGAGCTGCATGATTAATCATTAGAAGACTGCAGTCTCAATTCAAACACCCACACAATCTTATTCCTAAATGACAACAATGCGACTATGTAAATCTTTGACAAGTACAATCACAACAAACATTCAAATCTCTGTTGCTGCTGCCGCTAACCCAAAGAGAGCAGTTGTTATGTATGTCTGAAACAGCTTCTCAAACAACCACAGTCTTTTCAACAACACAGTATCATTATTTCTGTAACAATAAAAGGAGTACTGGGATAAAAGTTTTTAGTTTGGATATAACAACTATGGAAGCCCTGAACTGCAATGTGAAAAAATTAAATTCAACGTGGTCTTAGAAGTTTTTTTTTGTATCTCTCCCTCATTTTTTATTTCTTCAAAATTTCTCTCTTTATTAACTTTTTCTCTCTCTTCTAAAGCTTTTTTACTCTCTGTAAACATTTTTCTCTCTCCAATTAAACACGAGACAGAGAGCTTTGCTCACAAAACCTTTGTGTTCTTTGCGAGCATATGCAAAATTTATCGGGGGAACTCAAAACATCTTCACCATGTCGCTTTAGGGGCTCCATAGTGAAAAAATTATTTGAAAAGAGAGAAAAATGTTTTAGAAGAGAGAAAAAAATTTTGAAGACAGAGAGATAGATAAAATGTGACAAAGCGATGTTGCTTGGGCACGTTCCCATTGAGAATGGGCAACAAATTTTGATCTAAAGTATCCAGATAGAAATTTGTTTCCTATTCTCAATGGGAAAGTGTCCAAGCAACAATGCCCGGCAACATTGCTCAAAAAGTTGCCCCGTGTATCATCACTTTAAGACACTACATGCCCCCGCCCACCCGAATTTTTTTCATGTTGTGGTAAAAACGTATGTGTTCGGTACCAATCAGAAAAACATTAAATCACGTATGAATATAATTTGACACTTCAAATACAGATTGAATTGATTACATGGTTACCTCAGTAAGTCATGAAAAGTGACTGTTAAAAAAAATGTATTTGCCATTGAATCATTATTCCAGAAATTCATTCAAAAACGCTAATTCATCCAGTAATGAAACAAGTGAAGTCTTCGAATCATCATTCATTTAAACCATTTAAAAAAAAATAAAAAAAATAAGCAGCAGTTAACATTCTGTCAAAACCTCTAGTAAATGACATTATTTTTGTTTAGTTGTCGATTTTTTTTAAACTAAAAAAAAAATGTGATTCTCAATTTATCTTGAATCGTGCAGCTCTAATAGATGTTTTTTTTTTGTTTTTTGTTTTTGTTTTTAATAGTTGTAAATTTGATTCACCTACCGAACAAAATGAGTAAGATCAAAGCTTTTCTGTCCATCTTGGAAAGAGTCCTGTGGTGGTGATAAAAGTCTGTAAAGAAAGCAATATTTTACTGAAAAGTTAATAGGTGTGTGTGGAAAACACACACACACACACACACACACACACACACACACACACATATATATACAATTTTGCCAATCATTACCTATCAGTGAAGTACAAAAGTTAATTTAATTAATTTTGCTTTAATTTAAAATTGTTACAAAGTTAGACCAACCTTGCACAGTCTTTATTTGATCTGTTTATATCTTAGATATCACAAAATTGAAATCAAATTCCAAATGATTACCATTTCCAAGCTGCATTATTTTTCTATCATGACTAGTTAATATTAACATCAGTGTTTTAGAAAACAAACGAATGCCCCTAACTGGCATTTGGATATCCCAAAGATAATGGCTTTTCTAATCAATATCGAGATATATGAAATAATTAAGTAGAAGTTTATTTATATAACTCAGTTTTCACACTACTGCTTCACAATATATAAAAACAAAGCAGTATGAACACAAACTATAAAGATTACTTTGTGAACAGAATAACATAGTAACTGCAGTTTCCTGAAGATACATTTCATACAAAATTTTGTAATTAATTAAGTTAATTTACTTATTGTAATGTAATTGAATTTAATTTAGTAACACTAGTGCCATTTCTGACAAAGACAAAACTGATACATTTTACCATATTATAAAATGGTTGACATCCCATTAAATGTTTTAATGTTCTGATAATTAAATGTTGAGATCTTTCTCGCAATTAAACTATACTTTATAATATAAAAATAATTATCACAAATATCTTTAGAGATATATAATGTCCTTACCAATCCTTAAGCAGATATTATAATACTCAACACGTTGATAGCTAATCCGCTTTAAGTGGGCCTACTAGATATTTTGTGCTTCAACTTTCACTTCTCCTAAATCATCTGTAGCATTCCTGCCTCTTATATACCACACAATAATGTCCCGATTGTTTCCTTCTTTGAAATGAACAAATAAGCTCAATGGAATGTCCCTTGGCAGATGCTGTGATGACATGCTAATGAAACATTTTTTTTTTTAATTGGAGCTGTCACATTTTTTTTAATTTGTTTTTGACTTTAGGGATAGTTTCTTATAGTACTTGCATGCAGTTGGTTTATGAGTACATCTCTGAATTTGTCTTCATTATTTTTAAGCATTAGTTTCCCAGTGCTTAATGGTTAAACTCACAGTGCTGAGACACATGTTTAGTACTGTATAATCTTGCTATATTTCATATATATAGTAGCCATATCTGTCTCCCTGTTGATAAATATAAATATAATCCAGACTTGGCATTAACTTTTTTCCTTACCAGCCACTGTGGTTTCCACTCAGCATTTTCACTTGTCACAATTTTGGCATCAATACCATGGGGAAACCATATAAAATTTTAAACTTTGCCATATAAATATTTTTAATATTACCTCATAATTTGACAGCAGGTATATTAGGTTGCTGTCACTTTAAGACCTGACGCACGGCTCCATTATACTGTTACACATGCGTTTTCTTTCTCAACTGTTTACGTTCACTTCAAATATAACTGACTGTTTATGTGAATTCTCACCAAGACCGGCATTTTGACATTATTTTGTGTGTATTTGACTGTTTAAACACAATAAGCAGCGAAAAAAAAAAAAAAAATTTAGTACTGAGAGGCGGCTTTATGCGCGCACACTTTGTCAATGGCTCCACCATAGCAGTATACATTTGTTGTGGAGAAAAGTCTTCTCTTTCTTGCAAAGGAAGCTCAAGAGGCAGAGTTCCAGAAGTCAAAATAATTGACTATTGAACAAAGCCAAGATGCCTGTAAGATGCCTGGCCTATTTTTATTCAGTTTTCTTATCTAATATTTCACAATAACCAAGCAACTTAATTTTCCGGTAAGATTAACCCCTCCTGTTTCCCGTAATTAAGTTTTACTTCTCTTGCCTTTCTTTCTAATTGTGGAAACCTGCCAATTGATGGTCAACCCTTTCGTAGAAGCAAGAATCCTCCAAGTGTCATATTTATTTCACACCTGTTAAAAATGGTCTTAGTCATCACGGTAACACTTTAGAATAATGGTCTGTCATTAATAAGTAACTATGCAGGAAGTAATGCAGGACAACTCAGTAGTACTGCTTTAACACTTCAGCTACTACTATTAAATAATACAGAAACAAGCTTAACTATATCAGTAAGTAATATCAAATTTAGGACTAAGATAGTTCCTTATTAGCTAATCAATAATTACAGAATGAGATTGGCATTATTAAGAACTAATAGGTAACTATGACAAATTATAAAGAATTACTAATTAATTAATAATCACAACATTAAAGTGTCTGAGATGTGAGCAATTATATTTTTTTACTCTCAACGTGGTCATGAAATGCATCATTAATTACTCAACTGTTGCCTAGTCACTATGCAGGAACTACTAGCGATCTGGACCATTATTTTAAAGTGAAAAACATCTTTTTCACTTTTAAAATAATGGTCCAGATCAATAGTAGTTCTTGAAGATTGTCCTTTTTTACTCAGAACACGGTCATAAAATGCATCACTTATTACTCAAGTACCTAGTCATTCTTCAAGAAGTACTAGTGATCACTAGTAGTTACTGCATAGTGACTAGGTAACACGAGTAATTTGTGATGCATTTTATGACTGTATTCATAGTAAAAATGATGACTGATTATGTCTCAGATACGCAATAATGTTCTTTACAATTTGTCAGTTAGTTAATAGTTATTAATAATGCTAATCTCATTAGGTAATTATTGATTAGCTAACAAGGAACTATCTTCTAAATTTGATATTACTTACTGATTAGTTAAGCTTGTTTCTATATTAGTTAATAGTAGTAGCTGAAGTGTTAATATAGTACTACTCATTAGTCCTGCATTACTTCCTACATAGTTACTTATTAATGATGGACCATTATTCTAAAGTGTTACCGTCATCACTTTTACCAATAATTGGAATTTTGCAACTAATATTTTTCTATTAATCTATTAATCTGCCTTTACATTGCTTTGATGCATTTTACTATTTTAACGTCATATTTCTGTCCTGTGCAAAGTGAATTCAGCATTTATATATGTCACTTCCGAAACTTTGCAGCATGCAATTGGCCATTGGTCCTCTTAGTAGCATCAAAAACAAGATATTATTCAATGGATTAGAAAACTACCTCGAAAGTGAGCAAAGACCGCTCCCTTTACAATCACTAAAATGCTGTTGTTTGTCTGTTCATCATGATCTCACAAAGTTCTGTAACAATCATTGACGCTGCCAACAACGCACAATAAATCTCTTACATCATGTCAACACGTTATTTGTTAATAAGAGGACTCGTGAGCCTGCTTAACTCAGCACAGAATAAAAACGGTGGCCATTGCCTCTGATTGGCCATTGCGATCAAAAGATCAACAACTTTGCTCACCGCTGCAAAACACGTTGTAAATAGATATATTTGACGTTCTCCAGAGAGCAAACACAAATATGCACTGGAGCATTTACCAAATCTGTTTTGCCAATACAGTATCAACTGAGGGTGCTCTTGCTTGTGTTTGAGGGTGCTTAGCACCCCCTTGCACCCCCGTAGAATTGGGCCTGGACAAAAGTAAAAAGAAAAGATTTCCAATGACCAAATTAATTATATTTGGTAAAAATAAACAAATTTGGATTTTGATAGCTGCAACACAGTCCAAAAAAGTTGGGAAAGAGGCAAAATGAAAGCGAAAAGATTACAGAATATCAAAGTTATTTTGATATCAGTTTTGAAAGAGTCCACAGTTAGCAGGTGAACTGGTAATAGGTGAGGGTACCATGTATAAAAGGAGCATCCACCAAAATCTCAGTCTTTGCAAACAAAGATGGGTTTTGGCTCACCACTTTGTGCCAAATTTCATGAGAAAATTGACAAAAAAATTCAAAAATCACATTTCTCAATGCAGGATTGCAAAGGATTTAGGTCTTTCACCATCTACATATTTTGTGCAAAGATTCAGGGAATCCAGAGAAATCTCAGTCTGTGTAACCCAACAATGTTGAAGTTTGGTATTTGTTGATGTTTGTTGAGCCAGTGCATGGCAACAAGCTGCACCTCCCACTAATAACATCACTTTCAGATCATTATTCCCCTTCTGGCTTTCTTCCCCTTCCTGGATCCAAAACCTTTGACATTAGTTTTGCTGGTATTTGGACATTCAAATTGGTGCACTAGTATTATTATAAGTACTGTATTTTTTAAAAACCACAAAAAGAATATCAAACTTGATGATCAGCATTTTTAATGTCTCAAAATTGTTTAATCAAATTCAACTTTCATGTTTCGTTCCACCCCCAAACACATGTACATGCTCAACCAACCAAACAAGATGACTTCAGATACAATGATTATTGTTGAGCAATGAAACAACATTCACAATGAAACAATAGATAAGACTTTTATACTGGTACAAGTTCAGATGAGCCAACCCTCCAAGTCCCTATGATGTTCTGAGATCTAGATATGGAAGATATTTTGAAAGTCAGTTGAGTTTCATTGGTTCTACTCTTCGGTAGACCATTTTTGGGGTGAACAATCCTTTTAACATAGATATAGACCCTCTGTGATGTTAGCTGTAAGTCTGTTAGCTGTCAGTCACAACTAGCCTCCGATTTACATGAGCGTCAGAATTTAAGGTAATAAAGACTGAAAATATACTAGAGCAAAACTTGAGCAAAACAAAGAAAACCAGAAAACTAATTCTATTCCAAAACTGAAAACTAATTTAATTCCAAAAGGAATTAAATACAAAGCTAGAACTAACAGGAAGAGCAAAATATTGCACAATATCTAACAAGACCTGAAGACGAGAAATGCTCACACACAAAGACTTTATGCAACAAACCAGCAGAGACATGAGGGAAATGAGCACAATATAAAGGGACCAGAGCACATGAGGATCAGGTGAGCACAATAAGTGAAATGGGGACAAGACAAGGACTAAACAAGAGGAAACAAGGAGGAGGGACAAAAGGAGCACATGGCCAACACCAACAAAGACAAAGCCTTGTTCTCAGGCAGAAGACACACAAAGAAACACTGAACAGAGACAAGACAGACAAGACTGTCAGGGCAGGACCCTGACATAGTGTATGTCACACCTATACAACTTGCCATTCTTGCAATTCCTTTTGAATAGCTGCCAAAAATCCTCAAACAATGATTGAAATGTGTTTATGTGGTCATGAGAGCAAAATACTTGTGAAATCATCCCAGACATATTATTATTGTCAACTTTTATCAACAATACACAAGAAATGTCAGTTTTTCAGCTTACAGCTCTCCAAATGTATTGCTTTATGAAAGCCTAATATTAAAATTTTAGTAAACTGAATGTATTGCATTTGAACATTGAACAGTGTACAGTAAGAAGCCATATTTAACTTTTGTGTAGTCTTTTCATGAAAGCAAAAAAATGTAGACCATATAAATCCATGTTTATTTGATTATAATAAAATGACATATTGCAATATTAGAATTTACTATTGCCAGTAGTTATCCTTCAAACAGCTTGTCTTCTTGTACTCTCATGCTTGGTTGATATATTAAGGATCTATAGGAAAAGTCTTAATATTTTAGACATAATAATGAGGCATGTTGCTTGAAGCAGACTTGATTCAATCTTTAATCCGCTTGAAGTTGTAGTTCCTGTAGGAGCGATAGTTGTAGTTGAAGCTGAAATACAAGATATGCAAATTAGATCTCCCTTCTCCATTCACTTCATTCCAGTGAAAGTCAGAAAAAACAAGAACAATTATAGATTGTATTGAGTGTGTCCTATTCTTATTTCTCTGACAGACACCTCCTGTTCCCACTGCTGTCAAGAGAGTGTCTGAAATCTCTTGAATGGATGGAACTGGTTGGTCAAAGCTGAAGGCTATTTCTGTTGTTGTGATGATTGACCCTGGGCTGAATTGTAATGTGCTGTATTTACCTGAATCCTTTGATGTCCACTTTGAGGAAGTTTACATACTTGGGTCTGTAGACTCTGTAACACGTGGTTGAAGTCAAGGAAGCAGGATCTAAGTGCAGCAGGTTTTATTAACCTGCTTTTTATTAAACACACCTGAACTGAAACACAAATCAAAACAGAAACCATGGATACAAACAAGTGGCGGGAAACACTGAACAAAGGAGAACATGTGACTAAAGGAAAACAAACTCTAGACATGAACAACTAAACAGAACAAAACAACTCAAACCGTTACAGTACCCCGCCCTCCTGGGAGGCGCGTCCCGTGCTGTTAAACATCCACAGGGGTGGGAGGGTGAGCGGGCCCTCTGGAGGCTGGCAAGGACGTGGTTTATCGGGACGGGAAGCCTCCAGGGCGAATCAGGCCACTCAGGGAGCCAAAACGGCGCCGGCTGTTCAGGGGACCATGGCAGCGTAGGCAGCACAGGGGGCCATGGTGGTGCCGGTTGTTCAGGGGGCTATGGCGGTGCCGGCTGTTCAGGGGGCAATTCGGGGGTAATGTCTCTGTGGCCTTCACCCGGGGGCTTAGCTTGGCCACTATGGCAGAGTACGCACTTTTTTTTCCTTCATTCTAATCAAAACGAGAGAAATGTTAGTACAGACATGGGGTTTTGTGTATCCTATACTTATTTCAGTAAAGTTATAGAAGACTATATACTTTTTAAAGATCTATTGCATAATGGAGCTTACCTGAAATATTGATTGAAACTGCATTTGCAGTAGTTGTCGGCACTTCAGTTGTCATATACAGGTGCATCTCAATAAATTAGAATGTCATGGAAAAGTTCATTTATTTCAGTAATTCGACTCAAATTGTGGAACTCGTGTATTAAATAAATTCAATGCACACAGACTGAAGTACTTTAAGTCTTTGGTTCTTTTAATTGTGATGATTTTGGCTCACATTTAACAAAACCCACCAATTCACTATCTCAATAAATTAGAATACTTCGTAAGATCAATAAAAAAAAGGATATTTTAAACAGAAATGTCAGGCTTCTGAAAAGTATGTTCATTTCTATGCACTCAATGCTTGGTTGGGCCTCCTTTTGCAAGAATTACTGCATCAATGTGGCGTGGCATGGAGGCAATCCGCCTGTGGCACTGCTCAGGTGTAATGGAAGCCCAGGTTGCTTTGATAGCGGCCTTCAGGTCATCTGCATTGTTGGGTCTGGTGTCTCTCATCTTCCTCTTGACAATACCCCATTGACATACCCTGCAAAATTTACTTTCATCTGAAAAGAGGAGTTTGGACCACTGAGCAACAGTCCAGTTCTTTTTGTCCTTAGCCCAGGTAAGACGCTTCTGACGTTGTCTTTGGTTCAGAAGTGGCTTGGTACGTGGAATGTGACAGTTGTTGCCCCTTTTTCTGAAGACGTCTGTGTGCGGTGGCTCTTGATGCACTGACTCCAGCTTCAGTCCACTCCTTTTGAAGCTCTCCTAAGTTCTTAAATTGGCTTTGCCTGACAATCTTCTCAAGCCTGCAATCTTCTGTACACCTTTTCCTACCACACTTTTTCCTTCCAGTCAACTTTCCATGAATATGCTTTGGCACAGCACTCTGCGAACAGCCAGCTCTTTCAGCAATGACCCTCTGTGGCTTACCCTCATTGTAGAGGGTCTTGATGATCGTCTTCTGGACAACTGTCAAGTCAGCAGACTTCCCCATGACTGCTGTTGGGATTACTGACCTAAACCCAGTATTTATACCCTGAGAATGGCAATTTAATAGAACTTGAAATTAAATATTCTAATAATTTGAGATACTGATTTTTTTATTTTGATGAGCAGCAAGCTGTAATCATTAAAATGAAAACAAAAAAGTCTGGAAATATTTTACTTTATGTCTAATAAATCTAGAATATATTTAAGTTTTACTTTTTGAATTAAATTACAGAAAAAAAAAAAAAAAAAAAAAACTTTTTCATGATATTCTAATTTATTGAGATGCACCTGTATGTTGAGTGTCCTGTTGTGGTTGCTGCTGATATTGTGGCTGAACTAACAGCTGTACTTTCAAATGCATTTGAAGAGAGTATAGTTGAAGTAAGTGTAGCAGCTGTTGATTGTGGTGCTTTAGAGGTAACTCCAAGACTAGTGGTGGATGCTCAAGAAAGAGTTGATGTGGCTGTCGAAGATTGTGTTGATATTGATGTAAGTGTTGTGGATGTTTCACCTGTACCAAGAGTTGTACTTTCAGTGGCAGTTGAAGAAGTTGTTGGCAAAGTAAACGTAGAAGCCAACGTTTGTGTTATTGTTGCGGCAACTGTTGCACTAGTGGTGGATGTGCCAACAAGATCTGCTATGGCTGTTGAGGGTCCTGGTGTTATTGTAGTTGCTGGTGTTGTGGATGCGACTGTACTTACAGTTGTACTTTCAGAGGCTGGTGAAGAGGAACTGACTGTTGATTGTGGTGTTATAGTGGTAATTGGTGTACTACTGCTGGATATAGAAAGAGTTGTTGTTCCAGCAGAGGATCCTGTTGTTGGTGTTGTGGATGCTGTGGTTGTACTAATAGTTGTACTTTCAAAGTCTGGTGAAGATGAAGTGACTGAAGTTAAAGTAGAAGCTGTTGATGGGGGCACTGTTATAGTGATTGCTGTACTAGTGGTGGATGTTCCAGTAAGAGTTGATAAGAACCTGTTGATGTTGTGGATGTTTCCGTTGTACTAACAGTTGTACTATGAAAAGCAGTTGAAGAGGGACTAGATAAAGTAGACAATGTGGGGTGGGAACCAAAAACCGGTTCTCATACGGAACCGGTAGTGTTTTTTGAAAAGAACCTGAACTGTGCAAGATTTCTAAGTTTCGGTTCCTAAAACAGTTCTGGTGTGATGGGTGGGCGAAGAGTAGGATGTCTCCTTTAATCACGACATTCAAATCTGCGTTCGCGCTGCCGTTGATCTAAAGAGAGTTGTCATGTGTGGATATAAACAGCTTCACAAACAATCTTTTCAAACGCACGGTATCATTATTTCTGTGTGACAAATAGGCCTATTCCAGAAGTATACGAAAGTTTATTATTCAGATAGAAACGCTGATGTTTATGTATAATAAATTACCTTCTGAAAGTAACTGGACTTCAAATAACGACTGTATCGATTGCATTGTTATGCCACTAGGTTAAAAATGTGTCTATCACTGAATCATTCTTTCAGAAACAAGTCTTTATGAATCCAACTTATTCTAAAAAATATTCTGTTTCACCTGTCTGAATCTTACATGTGTGTTCAAGCATCTTATCTAATTTGTTGTAACACAACTGTTAGTACAGGTGAAGTATCCAAAAATTCCAGCAACTTTAACACCAACAGGCTCTTCCACAGTCCAAACAAACAAGTCCATTTGTTTGGACTGTGGAAGAGCCTGTTGGTGTTAAAGTTGCTGGAATTTTTGGATACTTCACCTGTACTAACAGTTGTACTAGCAGTTGAAGAGGGAGTGGCTGAAGTAGACAGTGTTGATGCAGTCATGGTTGTTCCAGTAAGAGTTGCTGTGGTTGCTGAGGACACTGTTGTTGTTGGTTCAGCAAAAGTAAATTCTGATATTAGAAAATGGTGATAAGATTAGATTAGAGCTCATGTTAACATTGACAAAAGAAATGTCACTGTATCATGTTCAATTAACTTCCAGTTCAGCTGATAGTATGTAGGTTTATTTTGTACCATCCTTATTTTTGTAAGACTGTACTTGCATTACACATATAAAACAAAAAATTCTTTAGACGTTTTTTTTCTCTCAGGTGATTTCAGAACTACCTGTACCATTAACTTCGATCAAATTAGAAGTTATGTTCAGGGCATCGACAGTTGCTGTGTCACTCAATAATGAGCTGGCAATTTCAGTAGGTGATGGCACATACAGCGTATTGTTGAAGGCGAGTTCTGTATCGGTAATGACTGACCCAGCTCTGGAATATAATTTTCAGAAACAGTGTAATGCTTTTTTTTTTTTTTTTTAATATGACAGTCTGGTCACTTTAGCCAAGTGCTCCTATGAAAGAAGGATAGTTCAGTCTGTAGATTGCCTCTGTCTATAACAAATAACAGACAGTTACAACAAAGACATATAATATGGTATGATACATTTTATCATTGAATGCAATTGCAGTTTTTTTCAACTGCTTACACACATTTTCAAAACTTGGCCTCTTTTTTTCAAAAGTTTACACACAAATCCAAGAATTGCACACACAAAATGCAAAATGCCTCACATCTCTTGCAAAATGAAGCACTGCATTCAAAATTTCACAAACACATCTCAAAAGCAAACATTTGTCTTACGTTGCAAACACCTTTGCCATAATATTCTATTTTTGGATATATCATATATACACAGTTATTCAAAACCTAAAGCTCTTCTTTCATGAGCTCCTATGTACATTTCTGTACAAGATTGAAAGTAATTGGCAGAGAGATATGGAAAAATTCACAGTAAACATGAAAACAAGATTGAAACCAAACTATTTTTTTTTTTTTACTGTAAGCATTTGTGGTTGTGAATACACTATTACAGTACGAAAGAAAAGAAATTCCTCAACCATGTGTAGATGGACAGAAACAATGGCTGTGTTTGAAAAAGGAAATCAAGATACTTCCTGTTAGATTTTTGTGTGTTACATAAAGAATTGTGTGTTGTGTTTTGCAAAAAGTGTTTTATGAAATTGAAAACTGAGTCGAAGACTGAGAATTAGTAGGGATTTTGTAAAGTAGAGATTTTGTGTGCAAGCAGTTGAAAAAAACTGTAAGTAGGGCTACTAGTTATTCTATACTCCAGTTTTCACTTCTCCTGAATCACCTGCAGCATTCCTGCCTCTTAAATACCACACAATAATATCCTGATTGCTTCCTTCTTTGAAATGAACAATCAAGGTAAATGGAATGTCCCTTGGCAGATGCTTTGACAATTTTTTTCTGTCTTTTTTTATTATTTTATTGAAGCTGTCTAAAGTGTCTAGTTTGCGCAATTTATTATAGCCAGCCTTATTTATAAAAACTAAATGTTAAATAATTTCTTTCTTTTTTTTTATACTTGACTTTGTCATTTAAATATAGTTATCTTATGGTTTTCATTCATTTAATAATTTCAAATGTTATTAATAATCAAATGTTATTAACATTATTTAAAATCTGTCAAAATTTTCAGGGACTGCAATTTCATACAATACTTGCAAACTAAGTTTGGTATATGCATCTCTGAATTTGTCAATATTATTTTACGGATATTTAAAAACATTGAAATTACATACACAATGTTAAAAAAAAACCCTTTTACTTAAAAAATGTGTTAATTTGCAACTTGAGACTACCCCAGACTAGAAGACTGAAAAATTTGGATTCATAGCTGGTGTGCACTTACACTTTAATTATGATCAACTGATAATGATATCTACACATGCCAACACGCGTTAAAAGAGGCCAACATAAAGGTGTAAGGTTACCAGAGCATACCTCACATTCTGACACCTGTCTCACTGGCTTCCTTGAATGTCTTTCTCTGCCTTTAAAAATGTTTCCCTTCTGTAACTACAGCTGATTAATGTATTGAGCATCAGTTTCCCAATGCTCAACTGTTACATTCGCAGTGCTGCAGACACATGTTTAGTGTAGTATTAAAATATTAGGCATATTTGTCTTCCTGTTGATAATTAGACTATAGCATATAATGCAGATGGAAGTCAAGTCAAGTCACCTTTATTTACATAGCACTTTATACAATACAGATTGTTTCAAAGCAGCTTTACAGTAATTAACAGAATTCAATTCTGCTGTAAAGCAGTTCTAAGAAAAAAAAACAAAAAAAAAACAATAGTGTCATTGTTCAGCTGAAGTCCGCTCAGTGTTAATTCAGTTCAATTTATTAACTGTGTAAAGTTCATCAATTATATTAAATTCAGCTATAAATCATCTCTGGAGAAAACAGATGGAAACAGCTGTACACATACATCACCCTCCTCCAGGTGGGGCTGATCTAGTCTCAGTCTTGGATGCCACTGAGATGACCACTGGCTGAACGTCTGATGCATATGGCACACTTAACTGGAAACACTTCAGGATTTTCGAAGTCGTCATCTCATTGGTTTAATTCTACAAGATGTCCAGGAGATGTGCGTGTTGTATTCTTAAATGGTCCGCATTGAACCGTGACGCTAAACCCCTGTCATGGAAGATGCAAGCCGTTGTGTTTACAACTGTGACAATGAGTGCTTATCAGTCAATTAACTCTGGATTTTCAAAAGTATGTGAAGTATATAACGTTCACAGCATGGACTCTTTAAAATACACTATATTGCCAAAAGTTTTGGGATGCCTGCCTTTACGTGCACATGAACTTTAATGACATCCCATTCTTAATCCGTAGGGTTTAATAATATGGAGTTGGCCCACCCTTTGCAGCTATAACAACTTCAACTCTTCTGGGAAGGCTTTCCACAAGGTTTAGGAGTGTGTTAATGGGAATTTTTGACCATTCTTTTAGAAGTGCATTTGTGAGGTCAGGCAGTGATGTTGGCGAGAAGGCCTGGCTCGCAGTCTCCTCTCTAATTCATCCCAAAGGTGTTCTGTCGGGTTGAGGTCAGGACTCTGTGCAGGCCAGTCAAGTTCCTCCACAACAAACTCACTCATCCATGTCTTTATGGATCTTGCTTTGTGCACTGGTGCGCAGTCATGTTGGAACAGGAAGGGGCCATCTACATGGCAATATTCAGTAATAGTCAAAGTGCCACCTGTTGGCAGCAGGAAGTGTGGCACGTCGAAATGATATTTCAACTGTATTTACTCGCTTACATGAATGTCACCCACTATTCACTGTTTTCCTAAGGCCAACGGGTGGTGGTGGCCCCGGGTGCGAGGGCCCTTTCATCGCTGCTTGCAGCTTTAATTATTATTGTAATGGTATGTGCTTTGAGACATGAGATAATTTAACGCCGTCTCTTGTGATGCTTTTGTATCTAGCCATAGGCGTGGCTTTAGAGATGCTCTGAAGGGAGGATGGGATCTTACGCTTTCAAAGTTAGCATGCTATTGCTAGCCTCTCTGAAAATGATCTACCCTACCTTTAAGCCTGGTGATGAAATTTATTGTATGCGACAATAAAATAAATTGTACATTTTAGCGGGACATGCTTCTTTTGGTCCGTAAACCAAAACTTCTCGATTAACATCATGTTTCTGTGCTTTTCACACTATTTCACCCTTAACATTATTCTAACATTCCCCTAACGTTATTTTAACATCCCTATAATGTTATTTTAACGTTCCTATAACGTTATCCTACACTGTTAGACCTTGCCGGGCTTTTTACAGTATAATACTGGCAACACTGTTGCCAGTGATTTACTATTGATTGTACAGTTATTTACTGTAATCTACAGTATGTTACTGTAAAGATACCATGCATTAAATTAAACACGTGTTACCTCATTTCATTTGCAGAAACCAACTGCCTCAAATTGTCAGAATGCCATTTAAATTTACAAAATAATTTTTATTATATGCTAATAATATGAGCATATTATTACTATGAACTTATTTCTTTAGAGTTCACAAAAACCATTTTAAATAAAAAGATTTTCACTGCATCAACAACTACACAGTCACCATCTGTTAAATAAAACAACATACAACATATCACCAATGTCTCTAGATCTTCTCCTGAACTTAAGCACAGGCTCTACTCTTCAGCACAATGGTGACCCACAAAACTCAATTTTACAGTAAACTACAGGCAACAGTGTTGCCAGTATAAAACTGGCAATAGTGTTGCCAGTATATAACTGTTTTTTAACTTACAGTTTGTAACTGTTAAAATGCATTTTGTGGGTGTGTCTTTTTATCTTACACTTTTAACCCTTTCAACCCCTCAGGAACATCTTCTAGTGTCCACACTACAGAGTAAAATTAACATTGCAATAATGATGAACACCTGCTGTTAACAAGCAGAACCACTGAAAAGAGGAACGAAGATACGAGCAGAAACTACAACTACGAGCAGAACTACCAGCCATTACACATTATTACACTTATTACTGACCAGTTTAACTTTATTTCTACAGAAGATCTTATTGAGAATTAACAGAAGTTTAGATGTTGATGTTTTGTTGAAAATGTTTGGTTTGATGTCACCATTGAGGAGATCAGCGTTTGCTTTAGTTGAGCTCTTGACCCATGACTTTTTATACATCAGTTTTTGTTTTTTCTCTGGCTACTTAAACTGTTTTTGCAAGTCACATTTATTATGGCAGAAACAAATGAAAAAACGAAAAAAAAAAAAAAAAAAACGTTGAGTGCTGATAGTTATGTGTTGGTGAAGACCGAACCATCACGTAGTCTTTTGACTCACTGAATTCTTACCGTGTTATATCCATTGTTACGTTATTAACAGACTAATATTTTACATTATTGCCACTGTGAAACTACAGCAAGAGTTCAAACAACAATCAGCTAAAAAGAGTTTATTTTTAAACACCATGCACAAAAAAACAGCTGCAACATTGTTTAGACACACACAGACATCAAAAATCAGCACATCAATCTCAACAATGGTGGAAATAAAGCTGCATAATTTATTCATGCTGCAGTGCATGCTGGGAGTTTTGTACTGTGCTGGCATCCAGCATGCATTGCAACATTAAACTTTTAGATGTCACCATTGTTGAGATTCATATTCTGGTTGTTGATGTCTCTGCTGTCCAAGTTATGCAGGAGCTTAAAATATTTTATGCATTATAAGACTCTTCTTACACTCTTGAATCACAGATATAATATAATCAATAAAGATAAAATACCCATTAAATCAAAGACTAAACACAGAAAGAGATCATTGAATTAAACAAGTCCAAGATGATTACAGCAGCATTACCACAATAACCAAAAAAAACTGATCAGCTTCATGTTGGCTTTTTCCTGCCATAACAAATGTGTTTTATAAACACTCAGTTACAGCAGCCAAGGAAAGTTAATGTAAAAGAGTCAAGAGCCCAGCTAAAGCAAACACTGGTCACCACGATGGTGACTGCAAACTTAAAAAAATTTTTTTATTTTCAATAAAACATCAACATCCATATCTGTTAATTCTCAACAAGAACTTCTGTACATGTATGAAAGAAATAATGTCAAACTGGTTTGTAAACCTGGTTTCACACTCAGTGTGGCTTGTGTGTTCTTGTGTTTCTGCTCGTCTCTTCTCTTTTTTCTGGTCTTGCTTCTCTGTCATTTAGTGATTCTGCTTATCAGGTGTTATTTTCTAACGTTATTTTAACGTCCCTATAATGTTATTTTAACGTTCCTATAACATTATTTTAACGTTCCTATAGCATTATTCTAATGTTCCCCTAATGTTATTTTAACGTTCCCATAACGTTATTTTAACATTCCAATAATGTTATTCTAACGTTCCCCTAATGTTATTTTAACGTTCCTATAACGTCATTCTAACATTCACCTGACATTATTTTAACGTTTCCATAACATTATTCTAACGTTCTTATAACGTTATTCTAACATCCACCTGCCGTTATTTTAATGTTCCCTTAAGGTTATTCTAACATTCACCTGACGTTATTTTAACGTTACTCTAACGTCCCTGTAACGTTATTCCAACGTTCCCCTGACGTTATTTTAACGTTCCTATAACAGTATTTTAACTGTTCTATAAAGTTATTCTAACATGCACTTGAAATTATTTTAACGTTCCCATAATGTTATTCTAACATTCCCGTGACGTTATTTTAACGTTCCTATAACGTTATTCTATTGTTCCTATAAAGTTATTTTAACATTTCTATAGTTATTCTAACATTCACCTGACATTATTCTAACGTTCCCATAATGTTATTCTAACGTTCCCCTGACGTTATTTTAACGTTCCTATAACATTATTCTAATGTTCCCCCAACGTTATTTTAACGTCCCTATAACGTTATTTTAACGTTCCTATAACGTTATTCTAACGTTCCCCTGACGTTATTTTAACGTTTCTATAATGATGTTCTAACATTCCCATAACGTTATTCTAACATCCCCATAACGTTATTCTAACGTTCCCCTGATGTTATTTTAATGTTCCTATAACGTTATTCTAATGTTCCTATAACGTTATTTTAACGTTCCCATAACATTATTTTAACATTCCCCTAACGTTATTTTAATGTTCCTATAACATTATTCTAACGTTCCCCTAACGTTATTTTATTAAGTTATTTTATCAAGTTATTTTAAATACATTTAACGAGTTCGTTTGCCCATATAATCTTAAAGGTATTAGGTTAGCTAGTTTGGCTTGCTGTCCACTGATGAGGGGCTCGATGAAGCAGCTTCAACTCGAGCTCTGATATACCCCCACAGTGAATAAATATAGGATATGATTGCATAGGGCAAGGTACCTGAGATGAAGGGGAGGTGGAGGGATGCTGGAACAGCTGAGACTGAAGAGAGGTAAGCAGCTGCTTATATACTCTGGCTGTTGATTGGAAGATTAGATGGGCTTTACATTTAGGAACTTCACTTAATTAAAATACTGCCCATCTCTGCCTCTTACTCTCTACTTCAATGCCCAACTCTCTGTAGGCTATGGCTAATGAACATGCTGCAAATCCCCTACATCCAGTCTCCATGGGGACACACCTTGCTCTCCATCCAGACTTGGATAGCTTCCTTTTAAAGGCCTCTTCCAAGTGATCTTCCCATGGGAATGTCAGCTCCAGCAGCACTGCTTTTTTAGTGGATTCTGACACAAGGATAATGTCTGATAGCAGGTTGATAACTGTAATATGGCTAGATCATGCCCACAGATCTTCTTTTGGCAGATGTTGGCTGCTCGCTAGCTCTGACAAAAGCAATTCACTGCTTGGAGGGTTGAGACTGCTTTGCCATCTCCACTCCTGCACTGATAGCCTCAGCGATAATCATTCCTCCATCAGTACCATTCTTCTCCAAATGCCTTTGGACAGCAGCTAAGGATATGCTCCAGGGTTCCACTCTTGGAGCAGTAGGCAAGCTGGCAACTCTGCTTTTCCCCATAGGTGCAGATTTTATGGGCTTTGCATAGTGTTAAATTTGTTAACAAAATCTATGAGAAAAAAAGTTTGTCGATGAGCTTTTTTTCCCATGACTAAAACAAGATGATGACAAGACAACAATAAAGTAATTTTACGATAACTGTGACTATATCAACGTGCAATGTTGTTGAATATACTACAATGTAGTTAAAAAACGAAAACTTAAAATCTCTATTTTTGTCGAAAAAAAGAGGAGACAAAATATTACAGACTGCTGTACAAGCCTCTATACAAGCGTTTTAATGTTTGCGGTTGCCAGATGTCAAGAGTTTAAATACCCTATTTATTTTTTTTTACCACTTTTTATAATGTAGACAAGACTGTTAATTTATGTGATAAATAGCCTATAATAAATCAGTAAACTAGGTGATGTAAAATAAACTATGCATATGAGTTGACATTCTATTGATGTGCTTATTGTTGAAAGTATAATAATTATGAATAAATGTAAAAATAAATTTCTCAGATGACAACAATCATCGCCATATAATTTTATATTTTTTATTATTATCGATTTAACTATTATGCAGCATGACGAAAAGTTTTTATTGACTAAAACTAGACTAAATTGCCCATCCATTGTTGACTAAAACAGGTGGGACAGAGAGCTCGCTGCCGTGCTTGGTTGAGGAAGGTTTGCCGCCATTCACCGGAGGCCAGACCTGCTATTATCCATCATGATGGGGAGGAGCAGGCAGAGCGAGAACGGAGAGAACGGAGAAAGATGAGGGTATGTGGCAAGCAGGGTTGGGCCGAGAGCTGTGGGAGCGGAGCGAGGCCGGTGGCATGAGTGCTAATGAGCATTACCTGTGCGCCACACCGGTCTCAAGTCTTACGGAGGAGCTTCGAAATCATATAAAGAAGAGTAACAACAGTGAAGGACGAGAGAGGACCAGGCCTTATATGCTTTCCAAATGTAATGCTTTATGAAAGCTTACTTACAGTACAGAAACTCTGACATAAAATTTCAGACATAAAAAGTCTAGTTGCATTTAAACATTGAACAGTATACAGTAAGAAGCTGTAGATACAGTAAGAATACATACAGTAAGTATTCTCTTCATGAGAGCAAAATATTCTGGACGATATATACTTAATAAATATTTTTATTTGATTAAAATAAAATATGACATATTGCAATTACAACTTACTAGACAAAGTGTAACCAGTATTCATCCTTAAAACAAATAAACAAACAGTTTTTACAATGTTTACATTTGAAAATATACATTAGGAAATACATGAGGAAAAAGATCGACTTCTCCCTCATAGAAAACAGCCTGCTGTTAAACGAATATCTGCAAATATATTCTTGAGAAAAAATGCATTATCAAGCTTATCTTTATATAGCCTTATTCCATTATTTGAGTGTGCTACAATGAAAAATACTATATTTCACATAATAAATACATTTGCTCTTTGTTTAATTTGTTACAGCATGTCTAGTTGTACTCTCATGTTTGGTTGATATATTATTAAGGGATCTATATGAAATGTCTTAATATCTTAGACATAATAATGAGGCATGTTGCTTGAAGCAGACTTGATTCAATTTTTAATCCGCTTGAAGTTGTAGTCACTGTTGGAGCGATAGTTGTAGTTGAAACTGAAATACAAGATATGCAAATTAGTTCGATCTCCATATAGATTAAATATCAGAGCTCAGCTTTTTTTTTTTTTTTTTTTTGCTTCATTCCAGTGAAAACGAGAAAAAAACAAGAACACATATAGATAAATCCTAAATTGTTAGAGAAAAAAAAAAAAGGTTTTGTGTTCCAAATTTCCATCTATGGAGTAATTGAGCTTACCTGAACCATTGACTGAAATTGACTGAGGAATTATGTTCAGTGGATTGACACCTCCTGTATTCACTGCTGTCAAGAGGGTGTTTGAAATCTCTTGAACAGATGGGACAGGTTGGTTAAGGCTGAAGAACATTTCTGTTGTTGTGATGATTGACCCAGCTCTGGAATATATAAATGTTGAAATTATTATGTTAGCTTAAGTTTATTGGATTCTCTCTCTCTCTCTCTCTTTTTTTTTCACTCACAGAGAGAGACAGAGAGAGAGAGAGAGAGAGAGAGAGAGAGAGAGAGTACACATAAAATAAGCTGCATTCCAATATGCTGTATTTACCTGAATTCTATGACAGTCACTCTGAGGAAGTTTGCATATTTGGGTCTGTAAACTCCTTCAAGCTGGAACAGAAACAATTACTGACATCAATTACAATAGAGTATAGCAATATATGATTGTTGGTTACATAATTGTTGTCTCTTCTGTTAACTATGAGTTTAAATATCAAGAAAAGTATCATTAGTGTGTTCCAGTAAATTCAGTAAATAGATTTGAACTCACCTGATCAATAACAAGCTTAGACCTATTCTTGAACTCCACCGAGTTTTGATCGCTTAGTGCATCTATAAATGTATCAAAAGAACGAAACACCAGATCAGTTTTCACTTCAGGTATTTTTGCAGTAGTTGTGAAAGTTGTAGATGCAGTAGATGCTGTAGAAGCTGTAGATGCTGTAGAAGCTGTAGAAACTGTAGACTCTGTAGATGCTGTAGATGGTGTAGAAGCTGTAGTCTCTGTAGATGCAGTAGATGCTGTAGAAACTGAAGAAGCTGTAGATGCTGTAGAAACTGTAGATGCTGTAGAAGCTGTAGTCTCTGTAGATGCAGTAGATGCTGTAGAAACTGTAGAAGCTGTAGATGCAGTAGAAGCTGTAGAAACTGTAGACTCTGTAGATGCTGTAGAAGCTGTAGATGCTGTTGAAGCTGTAGACTCTGTAGAAGCTGTAGAAGGAATTGTTGTTGTAGCCAAAGATGTAAAAAAAAGATTATTAGTTGGAACTCCATATAGACAAAATATAGGGTATTAACCTTTATTTTTGCTTCATTCTAGTCAAAACAATAGAAGCACATTAAAAAAATAGGTTTTGTGTATCCTATATTTCAATAAAGTTATGGAAGACTATATACTTTTTAAAGATCTATTGAGTAATGCAGCTTACCTGAAATATTGATTGAAACTGTATTTGCAGTAGTTGTGGGCACTTCAGTGGTTGCTGCTGATATTGTGGATGCACTAACAGCTGTACTTTCAAATTCATTCAAAGAGAGTATAGTTGAAGTAAGTGTAGCAGCTGTTGATTGTGGTGCTGTAGAGGTAACTCCAGCACTAGTGGTGGATGCTCCAGGAAGAGTTGATGTGGCTGTCGAAGATTGTGTTGATATTGATATAAGTGTTGTGGATGTTTCACCTGTACCAAGAGTTGTACTTTCAGTGGTACTTGAAGAAGTTGTTGGCAGAGTAAACGTAGAAGCTGATGTTTGTGGTACTGTTGTGGCAACTGTTGCACTAGTGGTGGATGTTCCAATAAAAGATGATAGAACTGTGGAAGAATCTGTTGGTGTTGAAGTTGCTGTAGGTGTTGCAGAGGATTCAGCTGTTAGTTTGTTAGTTTGTGGTGCTGTTGTGGTTTCTCCTGCTGTAGTAGTGGATGTTCCAGCAGGAACTGTAGTGGTCACTGAGGACACTGTTGTTGTAGGTGTTGTGGAGGATTCAGCTGTTGTAACAGTAGTTTGTGGTGCTGTTGTGGTTTCTCCTGCTGCAGTAGTGGATGTTTCAGCAGGAACTGTAGTGGTCGCTGAGGACACTGATGTTGTTGTAGGTGTTGTGGAGGATCCAGCTGTTGTAACAGTAGTTTGTGGTGCTGTTGTGGTTTCTCCTGCTGTAGTGGTGGATGTTTCAGCAGGAACTGTAGTGGTCGCTGAGGACACTGATGTTGTTGTAGGTGTTGTGGAGGATTCAGCTGTTGTAACAGTAGTTTGTGGTGCTGTTGTGGTTTCTCCTGCTGTAGTGGTGGATGTTTCAGCGGGAACTGTAGTGGTCGCTGAGGACACTGATATTGTTGTAGGTGTTGTGGAGGATTCAGCTGTTGTAACAGTAGTTTGTGGTGCTGTTGTGGTTTCTCCTGCTGCAGTGGTGGATGTTTCAGCAGGAACTGTAGTGGTCGCTGAGGACACTGCTGTTGTTGTAGGTGTTGTGGAGGATCCAGCTGTTGTAACAGTAGTTTGTGGTGCTGTTGTGGTTTCTCCTGCTGTAGTGGTGGATGTTCCAGCGGGAACTGTAGTGGTCGCTGAGGACACTGATGTTGTTGTAGGTGTTGTGGAGGATTCAGCTGTTGTAACAGTAGTTTGTGGTGCTGTCGTGGTTTCTCCTGCTGCAGTGGTGGATGTTTCAGCAGGAACTGTAGTGGTCGCTGAGGACACTGATGTTGTTGTAGGTGTTGTGGAGGATTCAGCTGTTGTAACAGTAGTTTGTGGTGCTGTCGTGGTTTCTCCTGCTGTAGTGGTGGATGTTTCAGCAGGAACTGTAGTGGTCGCTGAGGACACTGATGTTGTTGTAGGTGTTGTGGAGGATTCAGCTGTTGTAACAGTATTTTGTGGTGCTGTCGTGGTTTCTCCTGCTGTAGTGGTGGATGTTTCAGCAGGAACTGTAGTGGTCGCTGAGGACACTGATGTTGTTGTAGAGGATCCAGCTGTTGTAACAGTAGTTTGTGGTGCTGTTGTGGTTTCTCCTGCTGCAGTGGTGGATGTTTCAGCAGGAACTGTAGTGGTCGCTGAGGACACTGATGTTGTTGTAGGTGTTGTGGAGGATTCAGCTGTTGTAACAGTATTTTGTGGTGCTGTCGTGGTTTCTCCTGCTGTAGTGGTGGATGTTTCAGCAGGAACTGTAGTTGTCGCTGAGGACACTGATGTTGTTGTAGGTGTTGTGGAGGATTCAGCTGTTGTAACAGTAGTTTGTGGTGCCGTTGTGGTTTCTCCTGCTGCAGTGGTGGATGTTTCAGCAGGAACTGTAGTGGTCGCTGAGGACACTGATGTTGTTGTAGGTGTTGTGGAGGATTCAGCTGTTGTAACAGTATTTTGTGGTGCTGTCGTGGTTTCTCCTGCTGTAGTGGTGGATGTTTCAGCAGGAACTGTAGTTGTCGCTGAGGACACTGATGTTGTTGTAGAGGATCCAGCTGTTGTAACAGTAGTTTGTGGTGCTGT
This sequence comes from Ctenopharyngodon idella, assembly GCF_019924925.1. NCBI lineage: Eukaryota > Metazoa > Chordata > Actinopteri > Cypriniformes > Xenocyprididae > Ctenopharyngodon > Ctenopharyngodon idella. The sequence goes on from NC_067220.1 coordinate 44,624,788, forward strand.
CGTGGTTTCTCCTGCTGTAGTGGTGGATGTTTCAGCAGGAACTGTAGTGGTTGCTGAGGACACTGCTGTTGTTGTAGGTGTTGTGGAGGATTCAGCTGTTGTAACAGTATTTTGTGGTGCTGTCGTGGTTTCTCCTGCTGTAGTGGTGGATGTTTCAGCAGGAACTGTAGTTGTCGCTGAGGACACTGATGTTGTTGTAGGTGTTGTGGAGGATTCAGCTGTTGTAACAGTAGTTTGTGGTGCCGTTGTGGTTTCTCCTGCTGCAGTGGTGGATGTTTCAGCAGGAACTGTAGTGGTCGCTGAGGACACTGATGTTGTTGTAGGTGTTGTGGAGGATTCAGCTGTTGTAACAGTATTTTGTGGTGCTGTCGTGGTTTCTCCTGCTGTAGTGGTGGATGTTTCAGCAGGAACTGTAGTTGTCGCTGAGGACACTGATGTTGTTGTAGGTGTTGTGGAGGATTCAGCTGTTGTAACAGTAGTTTGTGGTGCCGTTGTGGTTTCTCCTGCTGCAGTGGTGGATGTTTCAGCAGGAACTGTAGTGGTCGCTGAGGACACTGATGTTGTTGTAGGTGTTGTGGAGGATTCAGCTGTTGTAACAGTATTTTGTGGTGCTGTCGTGGTTTCTCCTGCTGTAGTGGTGGATGTTTCAGCAGGAACTGTAGTTGTCGCTGAGGACACTGATGTTGTTGTAGAGGATCCAGCTGTTGTAACAGTAGTTTGTGGTGCTGTCGTGGTTTCTCCTGCTGTAGTGGTGGATGTTTCAGCAGGAACTGTAGTGGTTGCTGAGGACACTGCTGTTGTTGTAGGTGTTGTGGAGGATTCAGCTGTTGTAACAGTATTTTGTGGTGCTGTCGTGGTTTCTCCTGCTGTAGTGGTGGATGTTTCAGCAGGAACTGTAGTTGTCGCTGAGGACACTGATGTTGTTGTAGAGGATCCAGCTGTTGTAACAGTAGTTTGTGGTGCTGTCGTGGTTTCTCCTGCTGTAGTGGTGGATGTTTCAGCAGGAACTGTAGTTGTCGCTGAGGACACTGATGTTGTTGTAGAGGATCCAGCTGTTGTAACAGTAGTTTGTGGTGCTGTCGTGGTTTCTCCTGCTGCAGTGGTGGATGTTTCAGCAGGAACTGTAGTGGTCGCTGAGGACACTGATGTTGTTGTAGGTGTTGTGGAGGATTCAGCTGTTGTTTGTGGTGGTGTTGTGGTAACTACAGTACTGGTGGATGTTTTAGCAAGAGTTGTTGTGACTGCTGATGACGTTGTAGATGTGTCAGCTGTACTAACAGATGATGGTGATGATGATGTTAAATCTGTTGTTGTGGTCGCAGTTGTTGCATTTTGTATTGTTGCTAGAGAAAACAAAAAGTTAGTGTACTGTTAAATGTTTTTTTTTTTTTTTTTCATATTTTCCACATGTACAGTATATTTTATGCACCATCAAATTGAAGAAATATTATTATTTTTATTATTTATTTATTTTTTTTCAGGTATGATTTTCATTTTACCTACCAATAAAAATGCAGATGATAATCAAAGCTTTTCTCTCCATTCTGGGAAGAGTCCAGTGGTGATAATAAGAGGCTGCAAAGCACACAATATGCACAAAGTTTACACACACACTCACACACTCACACACACACATGTATACATACAGTACTGGGTAACTGATTATATGTGATCTGGATTACGTAATCAGATTCCAAAAATAAATAATATACTCATAATCAGGCTACAGTTTCATTTTTATTGATTACATTACTACTTAATAATCACAAAATGGCAGTCCATTCTCTTTTAAGCATATTGCTTAGGGGGAGACCGGGGAGTGTTGTAACACAGGGTCAGTTGTAACACTACCAGTTTGACAAGTCAGAAAAGAGCTGTGGTGATGTCATCAATATCATACACTCTCATCACCTTTTTGAGCTTACAGGAGAAGTGGCATGTGACTGTGAGCAACACTGTAGATTTTTTTAGGAAAGAAAGTATTTATTTATTTATTTTTTTTACTAAGATTTTTATTATTATTATTTCATTTATTTATTTATTTATTTTTTGCCTAGCAATCACTGTACTGTAGATAGAGTTATTTGACTTACATAATATAACACAGCTATTTCTCAAGTTTATTTTTATGCTTTGCATTCATGCTAACTTCAAACCCATTTGCTAGAACAGTTAACTATGTTATGGCTGTTTGGGGTGGGGATAGTTGTAACAGTTCATTAAAAATGCTACAACCAATAAATCCAGTTATCAATCACATCACCTGCTAAGGCAAAGTCAGTTTTTTGTTGCGCATTGAGGGATTCATGTGATAAATGTGTTTCCATCATGTGCATGTCTTCCTATCGAATAAAAACATTATCTGCCTCGATTGAGCACGTGTGTGTGTGTGTGTGTGTGTGCGTGCAGATTTTTAGCATTTATGCGCAGCTTGGCATTTCCATCAAGCGTTTTGTTTTTGTTTTTGTTTTTTTTTGTGATCCCAAAATGTCCCAAAAAAATTTCCCAAAATTCACATAAAAATAGGTTGATGGCAACATAGCTAGTGACTGAACCCTTATGTGACAGGTATACAGTATGACACACAAACACACACACACACTGCAATTGTTTGTGCTAAATTTAAAGTAATAAAAGTAATACAATAAAATGTTTTTCTCACTTTTGTTGTTCACTTTATTCAAAACTTATTATTCTACATCTATTCCCAGCTAGTGTTACAACTCACCCCAGTAGTGGGGTAGGTTGTTGTCACAGTGAAACTCTTTGTGTTTGACATGAACTCACATAATCTGTGTAGTACACATCCAAGTAAGATATATTTGTATTAGACAAATATGGCTATCAAATTTTGAGAGATCTAGCACAAACAATCACTGGGTTACCATGCTCAAACAAAAGGTGTTACTTTCATCCCCAGTCCCCTCTATATATGTTCAGAAAGTCTTCCAGTTTTGTGGAATTGCACAATTCACAGACCGCACAGCATAAAAACTGTAACATTTTATCATATTACATTTCATTTGCCATTAACACAGTAATGCTTTAATTGTTATGTATGTTTTGATATTTCCAGCAATAAAAACTATACTTTATAACATGAATATAATTAACACAAATATATTTTTGTGAAATAAAATATCCTTACCAATCCTTGGGCAGATTATTTTTATGATGAACACCTAGATTGGTAATCCGCTGTGGTCACCGTGTCTTTAAGTGGGTACTCCAGTTTTTAACTTCTCCACCTATGGCGCTTTTCCTTAAATAGCACTCAGTGACGTCCTGATTGTGGTTTATTGCTTCACTGATATCCACAGATAAGCTATTTGGAATGTCCCTTGCAGTCACCGTGACGGTTTTTCTAATATCTTTTGTATAGTGACTGACTAAAGTGTCTGGACTGCGCAACAATGAATTATAGCCAGGCTTATTTATAGAAACTGTTAAATAAAATGACAAACCCTTATTGTTTCACATTTTTAAGTTAGGCCTATAAATGTACATACATTCACATATCATGGTAACATCACTGTTTTCATTTTATTTCAATCAATAATTATTTTAAATCTGGCCAAAATTCGCGGGACAGAGCAATTTCTTAACACTTGCATCAACAATTTGGTTTAAGAAAAAATCTCTGAATTTCGATATTACTACATGAATATTAGTGGAAAAATAGAAAATAGAATAGAATAGAAAATGAAGTTACACAAGTTTACACTATTCAAAAAACAACAATAACATCAAAAAGAGAGTTTCATGAATATAGGGCAGATTGCGACAATATAGATGATTGTGCAGAACGTTCTTTTTAAGGATCATCTACTTCAAATAGATTATTACACATGTGAAACAGGCCAAAACAAAAGACACCAGGTTTACCTAAGCATTCCTCACATTCTGACACATAGTTTCACTGGCTTCCTTGACGCTTCTCAGAAAGTTTTCCCTCAATTATTTCTCAATGAAACGCCACTGGCCCAGTGCTCAACACTTAAACACGTAGGCTAGTGATAATATATTTCCTATTGTTTGTACTATAAAAATATTTTCCTTACATAGTTGTCTTCCATTTGATAAATATCGATTGTATCTTCACTACAACAATTCAACGGATCTCAGGGGTTAAAGCGGACATTCTAAATGTCCTGGAGGAAAAAAATGTTCAAAATTGCTCTTTTTTATTTGTAAAAAAAAAAAAATAATGTAGCAATTCCTATTAAAAAATCTAAAAATCTATTCTAGACTTATAATAACTGTTATTATTCAGACGGACAACTATAATTAACGGCTTTAAAAGAATATTTGACATAAAATTTCAATGACGCAAAATGTGTTTTATAGGCCTAGAGAAAAATTTTCTCGTAAAGATAAAAATACACATGAAAACCAAATCGGTGAACCGTCTGACATTGGAACTTACTATCGTTTAATTTGTACGTTTTCTTAATCAGTAGTCCTAATTTGTTAGTTCACCTAATTTAAGATAAGACTTTTATACTGGTCCAAGTCAAAAGCGCCGACCCTCCAAGTGTCTATGATATGAAAGCAATAAGCTCCAAGAAGCTCTGGTTTACAGTGAATTTATAACAGCTAAGAGGCATTGTTAAGCACGACGCGGAGCAGAGTGCCTAAAACCGCCTTAGCTGTTATAAATTCAATGTAAACCACGGCTTGTTTCTTTTATAAAAACACTGAGACAGTCAGTGTCTGGACTGGAACAGACTGTGTGCGCTGCGGTTCGTATGACACTAACGTGAAAACAAACGCCTCAATGGAAAGCATATGTACACTGGCTTAATCGTTCCCTATCCCCTATATAGTGCACTATATGCCATTAACCATGTGGAAAATAGTAAATGTGTGAACAAGTGACTGACAGCTTCAGTGTCTATTTATAGGGGCGGGACGCTTTAGATGCTAGAGAGCATTTGATTGGACAGCAGATCTGATGAGAAGCTGAAGTCCGTGGTGATGTCATGAAAATGCGTGATCTATTTTAGCGGAAGTGAGAGACTTTAAGTTTTGAATGCTTATATCTCCTAAATGCAAATCTTGTCATTGTTTTGGAACACACCAGCTTACATAAAATCTTTGGGTGAAGCATCATAGCTGTGTTTTATCGTGAATAAAACACAGCTATTGACCAATCAGAACCAAGGATTGGAACTAACCATTTTATAATTTAGTTTCTAGATATGGATGATAGTTCAAAATCAGTTGAATTTCATTGGTTTTACTCTCTGGACTGAAACAACACAAGGGTGACTAAATAATAGCAGAATATCCATTTTTGGCGTGAACTATTTAACATGGATACAGCTCTCCGTGATTTTAGCTCTAATTGTTAGCTGTCAGTCACATATAGATTTACAGGTGCGTCAGAATTTAAGGTAATACTATAAAGATTATTCACTGGTGATTTTAACATTTGGGTGTAGCAGAGTGTGTATTTATCTTTATACAACAGTTTGTTCTGGTTCTCAAAATCTGATTGGCTGAGAGGTCTTTCCAACCATGTGATATTCTACCAGTATCGCCACAGGAACCGTTTCACCATTTGAATCACGGACGAGCCCATCATATTTTTAAAGATACTACTGTTATTTTGTCACGAAATGTAGTTTTAAGAGTTCTTTAGGTGAGAATGCAGTTGTTTAGACCTCAGATATGCTATGTATATGTAAACATAGCACCTATTTGAAAATTTGTTTAGACGCTTTCGGAGATGTAAGCTCCAGGCCGCCAGCGGCCATTCAGCACTCATGTACCCGCAGAGAACCACTTCATCTTGACCAGTCCTTCAGGAATTTGCAGCTGGCTCTTATGTAGATCTTGTTTAATCATGCCATAGTTGGTATTGAGAAAGGGTTTGTTAAAGATTAATTTCGACTTCAGTGAAAGTTACATTAATGCGGCATTACATGGCAGCAGAGACTGTCTTTATGAGTGAGGGAGTGAGTCAGTCACAAAGACTTTTCATTGAAAGGGACTGAAACAAGGACACTGTTTTTACTTTAAACAACATCTTACAAGACGCAGCTGACATGCATTGACTAGCGCTGTCATGAGAAATCATAAATGTTAAAAGGACAAAGACAAAGATATCGCAGCAGACATTCAAACTGATTTTGAGATTATGAATATAAGATTGACGACCTGAAGAATAGCAGCTGTACGGTGTACATTTTAGGACATCCTTAGACCTCAGTCATACAACGAAAAGGCGTCATGCCTCAGACTAATAGTCTTTAGTAATTGGACAAACTGGCATCGTGCCTCAGACTGAAAGGCTTCAGGTCTCAGGAAAAAGACGTCAGGTGTCAGGTCTCGTACAATTAGACATCGGACGAAACAGCCTCGGACTAAAAGCCATCAGACTACATACTCGAACAAAAAGGCATCGGATGAAACGGACTCAAAGCCCGATATATTCACTGCAAAGTTCTTTTTCTTATTGTTTAGGGTAAAACAAAGTTGGAAAAATTTTTTAGAGCGATATATAACATCCCAACCCCACCCATGCTACATATACAAATATGTGCACACTACAAAAATGAAAGCAGTTCAGAAAATATCTGATCATAGCGATGTGGATATTTGACCAGCTCTGCATTTCAGCTATCTAGTCTAGTCACGTCACGTTTATAGTAGGCCTACTTCATACAATAGATTACTTTATTATTTTCTATTTCTACTATAAGCAAGGCTATGTTTTTTTTTTTGACAACTTTCTATTGGCTGTTATCCCATCATAATGCCATCCTTCAGTTGTCTTTTTCTTTCTACCTCTTTTGTTATATTTAACTATAACTATTCCCAAATTGTCTTTGGGAATCTATCTATTGATGGTATTCATTTTATGTAGGCTATTTATGTAAATCTTTGGCAATGTTCATGTTATTGTTATTCGAGTATTAAAAACAAATAAAAAAAGCAGAGAGAGACAGAGAGAGGGGGTTGAAGTTAAGCTACCTGATATTTTATTCTTACAGCTTTAATTAAACATTACACTGGATAGGATCTATACAGAAAAGAACATGGCACTTTTCACAATGGTCTGCTGAAAAACAGCAATGGGCTAAATGAAAATGTAATTGACTCTCTGACAGTAAGTGGAACTAGAACAGCAGAAATAAAGCCGTTTCACCTCTGTATAACCTCTGTACAAAAAGCAACTGTGCTTATCTAATAGCAGTCTAATAGCTTGAAAGATTTTTTTTTACTTCCCTTATGAAAATTAACTATGGTTTTACTACAAATAAAAAAATAAAATAAAATAAAATAAAAAAAAACATGGTTATTGTCGTTAACCATGGTAACCATAAATTAACCATGGTTTTGCTACACTATAGTTTATGGTATTTGTAGTAAAAAATTGTTATACAAATAGTATCAATCTGACAAAAAATCATAGTTACCACACTTGTACTATAATAAAACCATGGTTAATTTTCGTAATTTTTCACGACAGTTTGCAATGCAAGCTAGCTGCAATGTGTTATTTAGCTAACTTTTTATACATGCAAATAAAACTAGAGAATATTACAAATTTAAATAATCTCAGTGTGATATGTTTTATACAACTTAGTGTAACATTTAAGAGTTAGAAAACTGCATGCATGTGATGTCACAATAATGAGGCGGGGCAATTCGCTTCCTTAAGTCTGTTTCGTCCAATGTCTTTTTGTCCAAGTTTCATCTGATGCATTTTATTCTGAGGCTGTTTCATCCGATGCCTAATTGTACGAGACCTGACACCTTTTCGTTGTATGATTGAGGTCTGAGGATGTCCTAAAATGTACAGCTAGATGCAGGTAATGCACTTAGTCAATCTCTCTCTCTACATATTAAAATATGCTTCAATGAAGCAAATCAGAGTTCCTTTGTTACTAGTTCTAAAGTGACGTTTTAGAAATAGTTTAATAGGCTTGGGCTCATCTGTTAAACTGTCAACTTGAGATTTGAATATGTGGCAGAAGGAAGTAGTTCCTCACAAAAGAGGGTTTTTAAAGACAGTTGTTGATTCTTTTTTATTTATACACTTGTGCCATCAAATTGTTGTATAAACGCAATATCACACTCGTAGCCATGCGATATGGTACTATATCAGCATGGCTGTGGTTACCTACGGCTGAATTTAGCTGTGCTGATATAGTGCCATATCGCGTGGCTACGAGTGTAATATTGCTTAGCTTATATGTCCCATCCTTAAACCCATACAAACACATACAACTTGTTTAGCAGTTTCTTTTGAAAGCTGCCAAATATCCTCAAAGAATGATTGGATTGGAACATTTGTTTATGCGGCCATGAGAGTGAAACACTTTGTCCTAGACACATTGTTAGTTTTTAATGCCAACTTTTATCAACAGTACACACAAAAAGCCAGTTTCCAGCTTTCAGCTCTTCAAATGTATTGCTTTATGGAAGCCTAATTACAGTACAGAAACTCTGACATAAAATTAGAGTAAACTTATAGTACAGTAAGAAGCAATGTTTAGCATTTAAAGTATTTATTTCATTGTCTTTTCATGAAAGCAAAATATTTTGGACTGTATAACATTAATAAATAGTTTTATTTGATTAAAATAAAATGACATATTACAATATTTATCAATTGTATAACCAGTATTTATCCTTAAAACAGCTAAACAATTTTTATAATGTTTACATTTGAAAAAAATACATTAGGAAATACATGAGGAAAAAGATCCACTTCTCCCTCCTAGAAAACAGCCTGCTGTTAAATAGTGCAACAATGCATTATCAAGCTTATCTTTATATTGCCCTATACCATTATTGGAGAGTATGCTACAATGGTAAATACTATATATCATGTAATAAAAAAATACATTTGCTCTTTGTTTAATTTGTTACAGCTTGTCTAGTTGGACCTATAGGAAAAGCCTTAATATTTTTGACATAATAATGAGGCATGTTGCTTGAAGCAGACTGGATTCAATCTTTAATCCGCTTGAAGCTGTAGTTACTGTAGGAGCGATAGTTGTTGTTGAAGCTGTAATAAAAAAGATGCAAATTAATTGGATCTCCCAATAAAAAAGCTTTTTGCTTCATTCCAGTGAAAATAAGAAAAAACAAGAACCATTATTTAAAAAAAAAGAGGTTTGGTGTGTCCTATTTCCATGATAGTTATGTTATTGAAGACTATAAATCTATGGAGTAATCGAGCTTACCTGAACCATTGACTGAAACTGATTCAGGAATTATGTTCAGTGAATTGACACCTCCTGTATTCACTGCTGTCAAGAGGTCATTTGAAATCTCTTGAACGGATGGAACTGGTTGGTTGAAGCTGAAGACTATTTTAGTTGTTGTGATGATTGACCCAGCACTGGAATATATAAATGTTGAAATTATTGTTAGCTTAAAAATTCAGTTGATTGGATTATCTTTGGTTTTTGCTCTGCCTTTCACAGACACACACACATGTTGGGTTTTCATGTTTTATGGGGGCATTCTATAGACATAATGATTTTTATACTGTACAAACTGAATATACTATCCCCAAACCCTTAACCTACCCATCACAGAAAACTTTCTGCAATTTACATTTTCAAAAAGCATCACTTAGTATGATTTGCGCACTCACTCACACACACACACACACACACACACACACACTCACACACACACACACACACACACACACACGAGTATACATAAAATAAGCAGCATTGCAATATGCTGTATTTACCTGAATTCTGTGACATTCACTCTGAGGAAGTTGACATACTTGGGTCTGTAGACTCTTTCAAGCTGTAAAAGATAAACAATTACAGACATCAAGTACAATACAGTATGGTAATATATGAGTGCTGGTTACATAACTGTTGTCTCTTATGTTAACTATGAGTTTAAAAATCAAGAAAAATATCATTAGTGTGTTCCAGTAGATTCAGTAAATAGGTTTGAACTCACCTGATCTGTAACAAGCTTTGACCTATTCTTGAACTCCACCGAGTTTGGATCTCTGAGCGCATCTATAAATGTGTCCGAAGAGCGAAACACCAGATCAGTTACCACCTCAGGTATTTTTGCAGTAGTTGTTGTGGAAGATGTAGAGGTTGTAGAAGTTGTAGATGCTGTAGAAGTTGTAGATGCTGTCGAAGCTGTAGATGTTGTAGATGCTGTAGAAGGTGTAGGTGCTGTAGAAGCTGTAGTAACTGTAGAAGCTGTAGATGCTGTAGATGCAGAAGATGCTGTAGATGCTGTAGGCGCAGAAGATGCTGTAGATGCTGTAGGCGCAGAAGATGCTGTAGATGCTGTAGACGCAGAAGATGCTGTAGACGCTGTCAAAGCTGTAGAAGCAGTAGATGTTGTAGAAGCTGTAGACGCTGCAGAAGATGTAGAAGTTGGAGAAACAGTAGATGCTGCAGAAGATGTCGAAGCTGTAGAAGCTGTAGCTGCAGATGCTGTAGAAGATGTTGAAGCTGTGGACTCTGTAGACAAAGCTGTAATAAAAAGATAAGCAAATTAGGGGTTTTGTGTACCCTATCCTTATTTCAGTAAAGTTATAGAAAGCTATACATTTTTAAAGATCCATTGCATAATGGAGCTTACCTGAAATATTAATTGGAACTGTATTTGCAGTAGTTGTGGGCACTTCAGTTGTCATATATGTTGAGGGTCCAGTTGTGGTTACTTCTGATATTGTGGCTGAACTAACAGTTGTACTTTGAAATGCATTTGAAGAGAGTACGGTTGAAGTAAGTGTTGAAGTTGTTGATTGTGGTGCTGTAGAGGTAACTCCAGCACTAGTGGTAGATGCTCCAGTAAGAGTTGATGTGGCTGTTGAAGATTGTGTTGATATTGATACAAGTGTTGTGGATGTTTCACCTGTAACTGTTCCAGCAAAGGATCCTGTTGTTTTGGACACTGTGGATGTACTAACAGTTAAACTTTCAGAGGCTGGTGAAGAGGAAGTGACTGTTGATTGTGGTGTTGTAGTGGTAATTGGTGTACTACTGGTGGATATAACAGAAAGAGTTGTTGTTCCAGCAGAGAATCCTGTTGGTGTTGTGGATGCTGTGGTTGTACTTTCAAAGGCTGGTGAAGATGAACTGACTGAAGTAGAAGCTGTTGATGGGGGCACTGTTGTAGTGATTGCTGCAATAGTGGTGGATGTTCCAGTAAGAGTTGATGAAACTGTGGAAGAATCTGTTGGTAATGAAGTTGTTGTAGGTGCTGTGGAAGATCCAGCTGTTGTAACACTAGTTTGTGGTGCTGTTGTGGTTTCTCCTGCTGTAGTAGTGGATGTCCCAGCAGGAACTGTAGTTGTCGCTGAGGACACTGATGTTGTTGTGGAAGATCCGGCTGTTGTAACACTAGTTTGTGGTGCTGTTGTGGTTTCTCCTGCTGTAGTAGTGGATGTCCCAGCAGGAACTGTAGTGGTTGCTGAGGACACTGCTGTTGTTGTAGGTGTTGTGGAGGATTCAACTGTTGTAACAGTAATTTGTGGTGCTGTTGTGGTTTCTCCTGCTGCAGTAGTGGATGTCCCAGCAGGAACTGTAGTTGTCGCTGAGGACACTGATGTTGTTGTGGAAGATCCGGCTGTTGTAACACTAGTTTGTGGTGCTGTTGTGGTTTCTCCTGCTGTAGTAGTGGATGTCCCAGCAGGAACTGTAGTGGTTGCTGAGGACACTGCTGTTGTTGTAGGTGTTGTGGAGGATTCAACTGTTGTAACAGTAATTTGTGGTGCTGTTGTGGTTGCTCCTGCTGTAGTAGTGGATGTTTCAGCAGGAACTGTAGTGGTCGCTGAGGACATTGTTGTTGTGGGTGTTGTGGCGGATTCAGCTGTTGTAACAGTTGTTTGTGGTACTGTTGTGGTTTCTCCTGCTGTAGTAGTGGATGTTTCAGCAGGAACTGTAGTGGTCGCTGCGGACATGGTTGTTGTGGGTGTTGTGGCGGATTCAACTGTTGTAACAGTAGTTTGTGGTGCTGTTGTGGTTGCTCCTGCTGTAGTAGTGGATGTTTCAGCAGGAACTGTAGTGGTCGCTGAGGACATTGTTGTTGTGGGTGTTGTGGCGGATTCAGCTGTTGTAACAGTTGTTTGTGGTGCTGTTGTGGTTTCTCCTGCTGTAGTGGTGGATGTTTCAGCAGGAACTGTAGTGGTCGCTGAGGACACTGATGTTGTTGTAGGTGTTGTGGAGGATTGAGCTGTTGTAACAGTAGTTTGTGGTGCTGTTGTGGTTTCTCCTGCTGTAGTGGTGGATGTTTCCGCAGGAACTGTAGTGGTCACTGAGGACACTGTTGTTGTTGTAGGTGTTGTGGAGGATTCAGCTGTTGTAACAGTAGTTTGTGGTGCTGTTGTGGTTTCTCCTGCTATGGTAGTGGATGTTTCAGCGGGAACTGTAGTGGTCGCTGAGGACATTGTTGTTGTGGGTGTTGTGGAGGATTCAGCTGTTGTAACACTAGTTTGTGGTGCTGTTGTGGTTTCTCCTGCTGTAGTGGATGTTTCAGCGGGAACTGTAGTGGTCGCTGAGGACACTGATGTTGTTGTAGGTGTTGTGGAGGATTCAGCTGTTGTAATAGTGGTTTGTGGTGCTGTTGTGGTTTCTCCTGCTGTAGTGGTGGATGTTTCAGCAGGAACTGTAGTGGTTGCTGAGGACACTGCTGTTGTTGTAGGTGTTGTGGAGGATTCAGCTGTTGTAACAGTAGTTTGTGGTGCTGTCGTGGTTTCTCCTGCTGTAGTGGATGTTTCAGCAGGAACTGTAGTGGTCGCTGAGGACACTGATGTTGTTGTAAGTGTTGTGGAGGATTCAGCTGTTGTAACAGTAGTTTGTGGTGCTGTCGTGGTTTCTCCTGCTGTAGTAGTGGATGTTTCAGCAGGAACTGTAGTGGTCGCTGAGGACACTGCTGTTGTTGTAGGTGTTGTGGAGGATTCGGCTGTTGTAACAGTAGTTTGTGGTGCTGTTGTGGTTTCTCCTGCTGTAGTGGTGGATGTTTCAGCAGGAACTGTAGTGGTCGCTGAGGACACTGATGTTGTTGTAAGTGTTGTGGAGGATTCAGCTGTTGTTATAGTAGTTTGTGGTGCTGTCGTGGTTTCTCCTGCTGTAGAGGTGGATGTTTCAGCAGGAACTGTAGTGGTCGCTGAGGACACTGATGTTGTTGTAAGTGTTGTGGAGGATTCAGCTGTTGTAACAGTAGTTTGTGGTGCTGTCGTGGTTTCTCCTGCTGTAGTGGATGTTTCAGCAGGAACTGTAGTGGTTGCTGAGGACACTGCTGTTGTTGTAGGTGTTGTGGAGGATTCAGCTGTTGTAACAGTAGTTTGTGGTGCTGTTGTGGTTTCTCCTGCTGTAGTGGTGGATGTTTCAGCAGGAACTGTAGTGGTTGCTGAGGACACTGATGTTGTTGTAGGTTTTGTGGAGGATTCAGCTGTTGTAACAGTAGTTTGTGGTGCTGTCGTGGTTTCTCCTGCTGTAGTGGTGGATGTTTCAGCAGGAACTGTAGTTGTCGCTGAGGACACTAATGTTGTTGTAGAGGATCCAGCTGTTGTAACAGTAGTTTGTGGTGCTGTCGTGGTTTCTCCTGCTGTAGTGGTGGATGTTTCAGCAGGAACTGTAGTGGTTGCTGAGGACACTGCTGTTGTTGTAGGTGTTGTGGAGGATTCAGCTGTTGTAACAGTAGTTTGTGGTGCTGTTGTGGTTTCTCCTGCTGTAGTGGTGGATGTTTCAGCAGGAACTGTAGTGGTTGCTGAGGACACTGATGTTGTTGTAGGTTTTGTGGAGGATTCAGCTGTTGTAACAGTAGTTTGTGGTGCTGTCGTGGTTTCTCCTGCTGTAGTGGTGGATGTTTCAGCAGGAACTGTAGTTGTCGCTGAGGACACTAATGTTGTTGTAGAGGATCCAGCTGTTGTAACAGTAGTTTGTGGTGCTGTCGTGGTTTCTCCTGCTGTAGTGGTGGATGTTTCAGCAGGAACTGTAGTGGTCGCTGAGGACACTGATGTTGTTGTAAGTGTTGTGGAGGATTCAGCTGTTGTTATAGTAGTTTGTGGTGCTGTCGTGGTTTCTCCTGCTGTAGAGGTGGATGTTTCAGCAGGAACTGTAGTGGTCGCTGAGGACACTGATGTTGTTGTAAGTGTTGTGGAGGATTCAGCTGTTGTAACAGTAGTTTGTGGTGCTGTCGTGGTTTCTCCTGCTGTAGTGGATGTTTCAGCAGGAACTGTAGTGGTTGCTGAGGACACTGCTGTTGTTGTAGGTGTTGTGGAGGATTCAGCTGTTGTAACAGTAGTTTGTGGTGCTGTTGTGGTTTCTCCTGCTGTAGTGGTGGATGTTTCAGCAGGAACTGTAGTGGTTGCTGAGGACACTGATGTTGTTGTAGGTTTTGTGGAGGATTCAGCTGTTGTAACAGTAGTTTGTGGTGCTGTCGTGGTTTCTCCTGCTGTAGTGGTGGATGTTTCAGCAGGAACTGTAGTTGTCGCTGAGGACACTAATGTTGTTGTAGAGGATCCAGCTGTTGTAACAGTAGTTTGTGGTGCTGTCGTGGTTTCTCCTGCTGTAGTGGTGGATGTTTCAGCAGGAACTGTAGTGGTCGCTGAGGACACTGATGTTGTTGTAGGTGTTGTGGAGGATTCAGCTGTTGTTTGTGGTGGTGTTGTGGTAACTACAGTACTGGTGGATGTTTTAGCAAGAGTTGTTGTGACTGCTGATGACGTTGTAGATGTGTCAGCTGTACTAACAGATGATGGTGATGATGATGTTAAATCTGTTGTTGTGGTCTGAGTTGTTGCATTTTGTATTGTTGCTAGAGAAAACAAAAAGTTAGTGTACTGTTAAATGTTTTTTTTTTTTTTTTTCATATTTTCCACATGTACAGTATATTTTATGCACCATCAAATTGAAGAAATATTATTATTATATTTATTATTATTATTTTTTTCAGGTATGATTTTCATTTTACCTACCAATAAAAATGCAGATGATAATCAAAGCTTTTCTCTCCATTCTGGGAAGAGTCCAGTGGTGATAATAAGAGGCTGCAAAGCACACAATATGCACAAAGTTTACACACACACTCACACACTCTCACACACACATGTATACATACAGTACTGGGTAACTGATTATATGTGATCTGGATTACGTAATCAGATTCCAAAAATAAATAATATACTCATAATCAGGCTACAGTTTCATTTTTATTGATTACATTACTACTTAATAATCACAAAATGGCAGTCCATTCTCTTTTAAGCATATTGCTTAGGGGGAGACCGGGGAGTGTTGTAACACAGGGTCAGTTGTAACACTACCAGTTTGACAAGTCAGAAAAGAGCTGTGGTGATGTCATCAATATCATACACTCTCATCACCTTTTTGAGCTTACAGGAGAAGTGGCATGTGACTGTGAGCAACACTGTAGATTTTTTTAGGAAAGAAAGTATTTATTCATTTATTTTTTTTACTAAGATTTTTATTATTATTATTTCATTTATTTATTTATTTATTTATTTTTTGCCTAGCAATCACTGTACTGTAGATAGAGTTATTTGACTTACATAATATAACACAGCTATTTCTCAAGTTTATTTTTATGCTTTGCATTCATGCTAACTTCAAACCCATTTGCTAGAACAGTTAACTATGTTATGGCTGTTTGGGGTGGGGATAGTTGTAACAGTTCATTAAAAATGCTACAACCAATAAATCCAGTTATCAATCACATCACCTGCTAAGGCAAAGTCAGTTTTTTGTTGCGCATTGAGGGATTCATGTGATAAATGTGTTTCCATCATGTGCATGTCTTCCTATCGAATAAAAACATTATCTGCCTCGATTGAGCACGTGTGTGTGTGTGTGTGTGTGTGCGTGCAGATTTTTAGCATTTATGCGCAGCTTGGCATTTCCATCAAGCGTTTTGTTTTTGTTTTTGTTTTTTTTTGTGATCCCAAAATGTCCCAAAAAAATTTCCCAAAATTCACATAAAAATAGGTTGATGGCAACATAGCTAGTGACTGAACCCTTATGTGACAGGTATACAGTATGACACACAAACACACACACACACTGCAATTGTTTGTGCTAAATTTAAAGTAATAAAAGTAATACAATAAAATGTTTTTCTCACTTTTGTTGTTCACTTTATTCAAAACTTATTATTCTACATCTATTCCCAGCTAGTGTTACAACTCACCCCAGTAGTGGGGTAGGTTGTTGTCACAGTGAAACTCTTTGTGTTTGACATGAACTCACATAATCTGTGTAGTACACATCCAAGTAAGATATATTTGTATTAGACAAATATGGCTATCAAATTTTGAGAGATCTAGCACAAACAATCACTGGGTTACCATGCTCAAACAAAAGGTGTTACTTTCATCCCCAGTCCCCTCTATATATATTCAGAAAGTCTTCCAGTTTTGTGGAATTGCACAATTCACAGACCGCACAGCATAAAAACTGTAATATTTTATCATATTACATTTCATTTGCCATTAACACAGTAATGCTTTAATTGTTATGTATGTTTTGATATTTCCAGCAATAAAAACTATACTTTATAACATGAATATAATTAACACAAATATATTTTTGTGAAATAAAATATCCTTACCAATCCTTGGGCAGATTATTTTTATGATGAACACCTAGATTGGTAATCCGCTGTGGTCACCGTGTCTTTAAGTGGGTACTCCAGTTTTTAACTTCTCCACCTATGGCGCTTCTCCTTAAATAGCACTCAGTGACGTCCTGATTGTTGTTTATTGCTTCACTGATATCCACAGATAAGCTATTTGGAATGTCCCTTGCAGTCACCGTGACGGTTTTTCTAATATCTTTTGTACTGTGACTGACTAAAGTGTCTGGACTGCGCAACAATGAATTATAGCCAGGCTTATTTATAGAAACTGTTAAATAAAATGACAAACCCTTATTGTTTCACATTTTTAAGTTAGGCCTATAAATGTACATACATTCACATATCATGGTAACATCACTGTTTTCATTTTATTTCAATCAATAATTATTTTAAATCTGGCCAAAATTCGCGGGACAGAGCAATTTCTTAACACTTGCATACACAATTTGGTTTAAGAAAAAATCTCTGAATTTCGATATTACTACATGAATATTAGTGGAAAAATAGAAAATAGAATAGAATAGAAAATGAAGTTACACAAGTTTACACTATTCAAAAAACAATAATAACATCAAAAACAGAGTTTCATGAATATAGGGCAGATTGCGACAATATAGATGATTGTGCAGAACGTTCTTTTTAAGGATCATCTACGTCAAATAGATTATTACACATGTGAAACAGTCCAAAACAAAAGACACCAGGTTTACCTAAGCATTCCTCACATTCTGACACATAGTTTCACTGGCTTCCTTGACGCTTCTCTGAAAGTTTTCCCTCAATTATTTCTCAATGAAACGCCACTGGCCCAGTGCTCAACACTTAAACACGTAGGCTAGTGATAATATATTTCCTATTGTTTGTACTATAAAAATATTTTCCTTACATAGTTGTCTTCCATTTGATAAATATCGCTTGTATCTTCACTACAACAATTCAACGGATCTCAGGGGTTAAAGCGGACATTCTAAATGTCCTGGAGGAAAAAAATGTTCAAAATTGCTCTTTTTTATTTGTAAAAAAAAAAAAAATAATGTAGCAATTCCTATTAAAAAATCTAAAAATCTATTCTAGACTTATAATAACTGTTATTATTCAGACGGACAACTATAATTAACGGCTTTAAAAGAATATTTGACATAAAATTTCAATGACGCAAAATGTGTTTTATAGGCCTAGAGAAAAATGTTCTCGTAAAGATAAAAATACACATGAAAACCAAATCGGTGAACCGTCTGACATTGGAACTTACTATCGTTTAATTTGTACGTTTTCTTAATCAGTAGTCCTAATTTGTTAGTTCACCTAATTTGTTTGTAATTGTGACTACAGCCTATAGGCCTGTGTTTTCATTACATTAAATCATAGGGCTATTAAAGGTGTACTGAAAAATTCGGTGAGTTTACGGTTTCGCAAGATTAGATTTATACATAATCGAAGAGATGACAAATTTCCTTTTGAAAGAATCTTCTTGAAATGCGTTGTTTTGTGGTAATAGGAAAACCAACAAATTAGGAAAGAAAGAAAAAATAAGAAAAAAAGAATTTGTTCGCAGTTTTTTTGTGTTCATTTTTATTGTATATGCTAGTGTAAAATTTATGTCATGTAGACCGGCATGTTGCATTTACGATTGCAAGCAGAAGGCTATCAATAATGTCAAAACTGTGATGTGCAATCAAATGTCCCGGTGTGTATGCTGTTTAAACCAATGTTCTCTAGGCGTGTTGTGCTTCGCAGAGTTTTGACGTGTTTTATAGACTCGATATTGTTTCTTATTCAACCGCTCCATCTTTCCGCACCCCTGATAATAAGTAGGCTACAGTAATTTTATTTTAAGTGCCATCTTTTCTTATCAACCCAAGAGAAGTAATTGTCATTCTTCTCATTACAATCAAGCCTAACACATGAATCCTTGGGTGTGGTGCATGTAAAGGTGAGCACCCATAACTTCCTGTGATGCTTATTGGATTGGAACACTTGCTGGAAATTAAAAGTGATGTTGTATACTGTCTTCATAAATCTACGCAAGTGAGAATGTAAATAATAATAATAGTAATAATAATAATAATGAGACTGGTATTTAAAATGACACGAAATTGTAGGAATAAAATCCACATTCAAATAATCAGTGGATTGTGGATGACAGCGGATGAATTGATCGTTCACCAGCATATAATGTAATTTTCTTTCATCTATAGCAGCCAGTGTCCAGTATACTTAGTTTTTCTGTTTCTCTTGCAGTAATTCATGAACATTTATTACAAGTAGCACTGCAGAACTTTATTGAAATCCCACAATAAGGAATATCAGATTACATTTCTACTTTCTGACTTTGAGGCTATTCCCTTCAGGAAAATCAAATTAGTACAATAAGAAGAATATCAAACCCGTAATCAAGATATTTGTATTTTCAGGCTCTCAAAAATCTTTCAATCAACTTCAACTTTCCTGTTTCGTTCCACACTTCGACTTGACCAACCAAACAGGGTGACTGCAGATAAGATTTTAAATTAAATGACAAACCCGGAGATATTCAGGGAACAAAAGCGCTGACTGCTGGCGAACTTGCACAATGCAGTTGGACTTGGAATCATGAAAAACTGAAAGGGCACATGTAGAAAAGAAAACTATTTTTATTGTTAATAAAACAACATTCACAATGAAACAATATTTTAAGATTATACTGGTCCAAGTCAAAAGCGCCGACCCTCCAAATGTCAATAAGCAATAAGCTCCAAGAAGCTCTGGTTTACAGTGAATTTATAACAGCTAAGAGGCATTGTTAAGCACGACGCGGAGCAGAGTGCCTAAAACCGCCTTAGCTGTTATAAATGCAATGTAAACCACGGCTTGTTGCTTTTATAAAAACACTGAGACAGTCAGTGTCTGGACTGGAACAGACTGTGTGCGCTGCGGTTTCACTAACGTGAAAACAAACGCCTCAATGGAAAGCATATGTACACTGGCTTAATCGTTCCCTATCCCCTATATAGTGCACTATATGCCATTAACCATGTAGAAAATAGTAAATGTGTGAACAAGTGACTGACAGCTTCAGTGTCTATTTATAGGGGCGGGACGCTTTAGATGCTAGAGAGCATTTGATTGGACAGCAGATCTGATGAGAAGCTGAAGTCTGCGGTGATGTCATGAAAATGCGTGATCTATTTTAGCGGAAGTGAGAGACTTTAAGTTTTGAATGCTTATATCTCCTAAATGCAAATCTTGTCATTGTTTTGGAACACACCAGCTTACATAAAATCTTTGGGTGAAGCATCATAGCCGTGTTTTATCGTGAATAAAACACAGCTATTGACCAATCAGAACCAAGGATTGGAACTAACCATTTTATAATTTAGTTTCTAGATATGAATGATAGTTCAAAATCAGTTGAATTTCATTGGTTTTACCCTCTGGACTGAAACAACACAAGGGTGACTAAATAATAGCAGAATCTCCATTTTTGGCGTGAACTATTTAACATGGATACAGCTCTCCGTGATTTTAGCTCTAATTGTTAGCTGTCAGTCACATATAGATTTACAGGTGCGTCAGAATTTAAGGTAATACTATTAAGATTATTCACTGGTGATTTTAACATTTGGGTGTAGCAGAGTGTGTATTTATCTTTATACAACAGTTTGTTCTGGTTCTCAAATCTGATTGGCTGAGAGGTCTTTCCAACCATGTGATATTCTACCAGTATCGCCACAGGAACCGTTTCACCATTTGAATCACGGACGAGCCCATCATATTTTTAAAGATACTACTGTTATTTTGTCACGAAATATAGTTTTAAGAGTTCTTTAGGTGAGAATGCAGTTGTTTAGACCTCAGATATGCTATGTATATGTAAACATAGCACCTATTTGAAAATTTGTTTAGACGCTTTCGGAGATGTAAGCTCCAGGCCGCCAGCGGCCATTCAGCACTCATGTACCCGCAGAGAACCACTTCATCTTGACCAGTCCTTCAGGAATTTGCAGCTGGCTCTTATGTAGATCTTGTTTAATCATGCCATATTTGGTGTTGAGAAAGGGTTTGTTAAAGATTAATTTCGTGAAAGTTACATTAATGCGCCATTACATGGCAGCAGAGACTGTCTTCATGAGTGAGTGAGTGAGTCAGTCGCAAAGACTTTTTATTGAAAGGGACTGAAACAAGGACACTGTTTTTACTTTAAACAACATCTTACAAGACGTAGCTGACATGCATTGACTAGCGCTGTCATGAGAAATCATAAATGTTAAAAGGACAAAGACAAAGATATCGCAGCAGACATTCAAACTGATTTTGAGATTATGAATATAAGATTGACGACCTGAAGAATAGCAGCTATACGGTGTACATTTTAGGACATCCTTAGACCTCAGTCAAACAACGAAAAGGCGTCATGCCTCAGACTAATAGTCTTTAGTAATTGGACAAACTGGCATCGTGCCTCAGACTGAAAGGCTTCAGGTCTCAGGAAAAAGACGTCAGGTGTCAGGTCTCGTACAATTAGGCATCGGACGAAACAGCCTCGGACTAAAAGGCATCAGACTAAATAAATACTCGGACAAAAAGGCATCGGATGAAACGGACTCAAAGCCTGATATATTCACTGCAAAGTTCTTTTTCTTATTTGTTCAGGGTAAAACAAAGTTGGAAAAAATTTTAAGAGCAATATACAACATCCCAACCCCACCCATGCTACAGATACAAATATGTGCACACTACAAAAATGAAAGCAGTTCAGAAAATATCTGATCATAGCGATGTGGATATTTGACCAGCTCTGCATTTCAGCTATCTAGTCTAGTCACGTCATGTTTATAGTAGGCCTACTTCATACATTACTTTATTATTTTCTATTTCTACTATAAACAAGGCTATGTTTTTTTGGACAACTTTCTATTGGCTGTTATCCCATCATAATGCCATCCTTCAGTTGTCTTTTTCTTTCTACCCCTTTTGTTATATTTAACTATAACTATTCCCAAATTGTCTTTGGGAATCTATCTATTGATGGTATTCATTTTATGTAGGCTATTTATGTAAATCTTTGGCAATGTTCATGTTATTGTTATTCGAGTATTAAAAACTATTAAAAAAAAGCAGAGAGAGAGAGAGAGAGGGGGGCTGAAGTTAAGCTACCTGATATTTTATTCTTACAGCTTTAATTAAACATTACACTGGATAGGATACAGAAAAGAACATGGCACTTTTTACAATGGTCTGCTGAAAAACAGCAATGGGCTAAATGAAAATGTAATCGACTCTCTGACAGTAAGTGAAGCTGGAACAGCAGAAATACAGCCGTTTCCCTGGTAACCTCTGTACAAAATGCAACTGTGCTTATCTAGTAGCAGTCTAATAGCTTGAAAGATTTTTTTTTACTTCCCTTATGAAAATTAACTATGGTTTTACTACAAATAAAAAAAAACAAAACATGGTTATTGTCGTTAACCATGGTAACCATAAATTAACCATGGTTTTGCTACACTAAAGTTTATGGTATTTGTAGTAAAAAATTGTTATACAAATAGTATCAATCCGACAAAAAAATCATAGTTACCACACTTGTACTATAATAAAACCATGGTTAATTTTCGTAATTTTTCACGACAGTTTGCAATGCAAGCTAGCTGCAATGTGTTATTTAGCTAACTTTTTATACATGCAAATAAAACTAGAGAATATTACAAATTTAAATAATCTCAGTGTGATATGTTTTATACAACTTAGTGTAACATTTAAGAGTTAGAAAACTGCATGCATGTGATGTCACAATAATGAGGCGGGGCAATTTGCTTCCTTAAGTCTGTTTCGTCCAATGTCTTTTTGTCCAAGTCTGTTTCGTCTGATGCCTATTTATCTGAGTCCGTTTCATCTGATGCATTTTATTCTGAGGCTGTTTCATCCGATGCCTAATTGTATGAGACCTGACACCTTTTCGTTGTATGATTGAGGTCTGAGGATGTCCTAAAATGTACAGCTAGATGCAGGTAACACACTTAGTCAATCTCTCTCTCTACATATTAAAATATGCTTCAATGAAGCAAATCAGAGTTCCTTTGTTACTAGTTCTAAAGTGACATTTTAGAAATAGTAACAGAGGCTTGGGCTCATCTGTTAAATTGTCAACTTGAGATTTGAATATGTGGCGGAAGGAAGTAGTTCCTCACAAAAGAGGGTTTTTAAAGACAGTTGTTGATTCTTTTTTATTTATACACTTGTGCCATCGAATTGTTGTATAAACGCAATATCACACTCGTAGCCATGCGATATGGTACTATATCAGCATGGCTGTGGTTACCTACGGCTGAATTTAGCTGTGCTGATATAGTGCCATATCGCGTGGCTACGAGTGTAATATTGCTTAGCTTATATGTCCCATCCTTAAACCCATACAAACACATACAACTTGTTTAGCAGTTTCTTTTGAAAGCTGCCAAATATCCTCAAAGAATGATTGGATTGGAACATTTGTTTATGTGGCCATGAGAGTGAAACACTTTGTCCTAGACACATTGTTAGTTTTTAATGCCAACTTTTATCAACAGTACACACAAAAAGCCAGTTTCCAGCTTTCAGCTCTTCAAATGTATTGCTTTATGGAAGCCTAATTACAGTACAGAAACTCTGACATAAAATTAGAGTAAACTTATAGTACAGTAAGAAGCAATGTTTAGCATTTAAAGTATTTATTTCATTGTCTTTTCATGAAAGCAAAATATTTTGGACTGTATAACATTAATAAATAGTTTTATTTGATTAAAATAAAATGACATATTACAATATTTATCAATTGTATAACCAGTATTTATCCTTAAAACAGCTAAACAATTTTTATAATGTTTACATTTGAAAAAAATACATTAGGAAATACATGAGGAAAAAGATCCACTTCTCCCTCCTAGAAAACAGCCTGCTGTTAAATAGTGCAACAATGCATTATCAAGCTTATCTTTATATTGCCCTATACCATTATTGGAGAGTATGCTACAATGGTAAATACTATATATCATGTAATAAAAAAATACATTTGCTCTTTGTTTAATTTGTTACAGCTTGTCTAGTTGGACCTATAGGAAAAGCCTTAATATTCTTGACATAATAATGAGGCATGTTGCTTGAAGCAGACTGGATTCAATCTTTAATCCGCTTGAAGCTGTAGTTACTGTAGGAGCGATAGTTGTTGTTGAAGCTGTAATAAAAAAAGATGCAAATTAATTGGATCTCCCAATAAAAAAGCTTTTTGCTTCATTCCAGTGAAAATAAGAAAAAACAAGAACCATTATTTAAAAAAAAAAGGTTTGGTGTGTCCTATTTCCATGATAGTTATGTTATTGAAGACTATAAATCTATGGAGTAATCGAGCTTACCTGAACCATTGACTGAAACTGATTCAGGAATTATGTTCAATGAATTGACACCTCCTGTATTCACTGCTGTCAAGAGGTCATTTGAAATCTCTTGAACGGATGGAACTGGTTGGTTGAAGCTGAAGACTATTTTAGTTGTTGTGATGATTGACCCAGCACTGGAATATATAAATGTTGAAATTATTGTTAGCTTAAAAATTCAGTTGATTGGATTATCTTTGGTTTTTGCTCTGCCTTTCACAGACACACACACATGTTGGGTTTTCATGTTTTATGGGGGCATTCTATAGACATAATGATTTTTATACTGTACAAACTGAATATACTATCCCCAAACCCTTAACCTACCCATCACAGAAAACTTTCTGCAATTTACATTTTCAAAAAGCATCACTTAGTATGATTTGCGCACTCACACACACACACACACACACACACACACACACACGACTATACATAAAATAAGCAGCATTGCAATATGCTGTATTTACCTGAATTCTGTGACATTCACTCTGAGGAAGTTGACATACTTGGGTCTGTAGACTCTTTCAAGCTGTAAAAAATAAACAATTACAGACATCAAGTACAATACAGTATGGTAATATATGAGTGCTGGTTACATAACTGTTGTCTCTTATGTTAACTATGAGTTTAAAAATCAAGAAAAATATCATTAGTGTGTTCCAGTAGATTCAGTAAATAGGTTTGAACTCACCTGATCTGTAACAAGCTTAGACCTATTCTTGAACTCCACCGAGTTTGGATCTCTGAGCGCATCTATAAATGTGTCCGAAGAGCGAAACACCAGATCAGTTACCACCTCAGGTATTTTTGCAGTAGTTGTTGTGGAAGATGTAGAGGTTGTAGAAGTTGTAGATGCTGTAGAAGTTGTAGATGCTGTCGAAGCTGTAGATGTTGTAGATGCTGTAGAAGGTGTAGGTGCTGTAGAAGCTGTAGTAACTGTAGAAGCTGTAGATGCTGTAGATGCAGAAGATGCTGTAGATGCTGTAGGCGCAGAAGATGCTGTAGATGCTGTAGGCGCAGAAGATGCTGTAGACGCAGAAGACGCTGTAGACGCAGAAGATGTAGAAGTTGGAGAAACAGTAGATGCTGCAGAAGATGTCGAAACTGTAGAAGCTGTAGCTGTAGATGCTGTAGAAGATGTTGAAGCTGTGGACTCTGTAGACAAAGCTGTAATAAAAAGATAAGCAAATGAGGGGTTTTGTGTACCCTATCCTTATTTCAGTAAAGTTATAGAAAGCTATACATTTTTAAAGATCCATTGCATAATGGAGCTTACCTGAAATATTAATTGGAACTGTATTTGCAGTAGTTGTGGGCACTTCAGTTGTCATATATGTTGAGGGTCCAGTTGTGGTTACTTCTGATATTGTGGCTGAACTAACAGTTGTACTTTGAAATGCATTTGAAGAGAGTACGGTTGAAGTAAGTGTTGAAGTTGTTGATTGTGGTGCTGTAGAGGTAACTCCAGCACTAGTGGTAGATGCTCCAGTAAGAGTTGATGTGGCTGTTGAAGATTGTGTTGATATTGATATAAGTGTTGTGGATGTTTCACCTGTAACTGTTCCAGCAAAGGATCCTGTTGTTTTGGACACTGTGGATGTACTAACAGTTAAACTTTCAGAGGCTGGTAAAGAGGAAGTGACTGTTGATTGTGGTGTTGTAGTGGTAATTGGTGTACTACTGGTGGATATAACAGAAAGAGTTGTTGTTCCAGCAGAGAATCCTGTTGGTGTTGTGGATGCTGTGGTTGTACTTTCAAAGGCTGGTGAAGATGAACTGACTGAAGTAGAAGCTGTTGATGGGGGCACTGTTGTAGTGATTGCTGCAATAGTGGTGGATGTTCCAGTAAGAGTTGATGAAACTGTGGAAGAATCTGTTGGTAATGAAGTTGTTGTAGGTGCTGTAGAAGATCCAGCTGTTGTAACACTAGTTTGTGGTGCTGTTGTGGTTTCTCCTGCTGTAGTAGTGGATGTCCCAGCAGGAACTGTAGTTGTCGCTGAGGACACTGATGTTGTTGTGGAAGATCCGGCTGTTGTAACACTAGTTTGTGGTGCTGTTGTGGTTTCTCCTGCTGTAGTAGTGGATGTCCCAGCAGGAACTGTAGTTGTCGCTGAGAACACTGATGTTGTTGTAGAGGATCCAGCTGTTGTAACACTAGTTTGTGGTGCTGTTGTGGTTTCTCCTGCTGTAGTAGTGGATGTCACAGCAGTAACTGTAGTTGTCGCTGAGGACACTGATGTTGTTGTAGAGGAATCAGCTGTTGTAACACTAGTTTGTGGCGCTGTTGTGGTTTCGCCTGCTGTAGTGGTGGATGTTCCAGCAGAAGCTGTAGTGGTTGCTGAGGACACTGCTGTTGTTGTAGGTGTTGTGGAGGATTCAGCTGTTGTAACACTAGTTTGTGGTGCTGTTGTGGTTTCTCCTGCTGTAGAATTGGATGTTCCAGCAGGAACTGTAGTGGTTGCTGAGGACACTGCTGTTGTTGTGGAGGATTCAGCTGTTGTAACACTAGTTTGTGGTGCTGTTGTGGTTTCTCCTGCTGTAGTGGTGGATGTTCCAGCAGGAGCTGTAGTAGTTGCTGAGGACACTGCTGTTGTTGTGGAGGATTCAGCTGTTGTAACACTAGTTTGTGGTGCTGTTGTGGTTTCGCCTGCTGTAGTGGTGGATGTTCCAGCAGAAGCTGTAGTGGTTGCTGAGGACACTGCTGTTGTTGTAGGTGTTGAGGAGGATTCAGCTGTTGTAACAGTTGTTTGTGGTGCTGTTGTGGTTTCTCCTGCTGTAGTAGTAGATGTTCCAGCAGGAACTGTAGTAGTCACTGAGGACACTGCTGTTGTTGTGGAGGAATCAGCTGTTGTAACACTAGTTTGTGGTGCTGTTGTGGTTTCTCCTGCTGTAGTAGTGGATGTTCCAGCAGGAACTGTAGTTGTCGCTGAGGACACTGATGTTGTTGTGGAAGATCCGGCTGTTGTAACACTAGTTTGTGGTGCTGTTGTGGTTTCTCCTGCTGTAGTAGTGGATGTCCCAGCAGGAACTGTAGTTGTCGCTGAGGACACTGATGTTGTTGTAGAGGATCCGGCTGTTGTAACACTAGTTTGTGGTGCTGTTGTGGTTTCTCCTGCTGTAGTAGTGGATGTCACAGCAGTAACTGTAGTTGTCGCTGAGGACAGTGATGTTGTTGTAGAGGAATCAGCTGTTGTAACACTAGTTTGTGGCGCTGTTGTGGTTTCGCCTGCTGTAGTGGTGGATGTTCCAGCAGAAGCTGTAGTGGTTGCTGATGACACTGCTGTTGTTGTAGGTGTTGTGGAGGATTCAGCTGTTGTAACACTAGTTTGTGGTGCTGTTGTGGTTTCTCCTGCTGTAGAATTGGATGTTCCAGCAGGAACTGTAGTGGTTGCTGAGGACACTGATGTTGTTGTGGAGGATTCAGCTGTTGTAACACTAGTTTGTGGTGCTGTTGTGGTTTCGCCTGCTGTAGTGGTGGATGTTCCAGCAGAAGCTGTAGTGGTTGCTGAGGACACTGCTGTTGTTGTAGTTGTTGAGGAGGATTCAGCTGTTGTAACAGTTGTTTGTGGTGCTGTTGTGGTTTCTCCTGCTGTAGTAGTAGATGTTCCAGCAGGAACTGTAGTAGTCACTGAGGACACTGCTGTTGTTGTGGAGGAATCAGCTGTTGTAACACTAGTTTGTGGTGCTGTTGTGGTTTCTCCTGCTGTAGTGGTGGATGATCCAGCAGAAGCTGTAGTGGTTGCTGAGGACACTGCTGTTGTTGTGGAGGATTCAGCTGTTGTAACACTAGTTTGTGGTGCTGTTGTGGTTTCTCCTGCTGTAGTGGTGGATGTTCCAGCAGAAGCTGTAGTAGTTGCTGAGGACACTGCTGTTGTTGTGGAGGATTCAGCTGTTGTAACACTAGTTTGTGGTGCTGTTGTGGTTTCTCCTGCTGTAGTAGTGGATGTTTCAGCAGAAGCTGTAGTTGTTGCTAAGGAAACTGTTGTTGTAGGTGTTGTGGAGGATTCAGCTGTTGTAACAGTAGTTTGTGCTGCTGTTGTGGTTTCTCCTGCTGTAGTGGTGGATGTTCCAGCAGAAGCTGTAGTGGTTGCTAAGGAAACTGTTGTTGTAGGTGTTGTGGAGGATTCAGCTGTTGTAACACTAGTTTGTGGTGCTTTTGTGGTTTCTCCTGCTGTTGTAGTGGATGTTTCAGCAGGAACTGTAGTAGTCACTGAGGACACTGATGTTGTTGTGGAGGATTCAGCTGTTGTAACAGTAGTTTGTGCTGCTGTTGTGGTTTCTCCTGCTGAAGTGGTGGATGTTCCAGCAGAAGCTGTAGTAGTTGCTAAGGAAACTGTTGTTGTAGGTGTTGTGGAGGATTCAGCTGTTATAACACTAGTTTGTGGTGGTGCTGTTGTAGTTTCTCCTGCTGTAGTAGTGGATGTTCCAGCAGGAACTGTAGTGGCTGCTGAGGACACTGCTGTTGTTGTAGGTGTTGTGGAGGATTCAGCTGTTGTAACAGTAGTTTGTGCTGCTGTTGTGGTTTCTCCTGCTGTAGTAGTGGATGTTCCTGCAGTAGTAGTCACTGAGGACACTGATGTTGTTGTGGAGGATTCAACTGTTGTAACACTAATTTGTGGCGCTGTTGTGGTTTCTCCTGCTGTAGTGGTGGATGTTTCAGCAGAAGCTGTAGTGGTTGCTGAGGACACTACTGTTGTTGTAGGTGTTGTGGAGGATTCAGCTGTTGTAACAGTAGTTTGTGCTGCTGTCGTGGTTTCTCCTGCTGTAGTGGTGGATGTTTCAGCAGAAGCTGTAGTGGTTGCTGAGGACACTGATGTTGTTGTAGGTGTTGTGGAGGATTCAGCTGTTGTAACAGTTGTTTGAGCTGCTGTCGTGGTTTCTCCTGCTGCAGTGGTGGATGTTCCAGTGGGAACTGTAGTGGTCGCTGAGGACACTGTTGTTGCTGTAGGTGTTGTGGAGGATTCAGCTGTTGTAACTGTAGTTTGTGGTGCTGTTGTGGTTTCTCCTGCTGTTGTGGTGGATGTTTCAGCAGGAACTGTAGTGGTCGCTGAGGACACTGTTGTTGTAGGTGTTGTGGAGGATTCAACTGTTGTAACTGTAGTTTGTGGTGCTGTTGTGGTTTCTCCTGCTGTCGTGGTGGATGTTTCAGCAGGAACTGTAGTGGTCGCTGAGGACACTGCTGTTGTTGTGGAGGATTCAGCTGTTGTAACACTAGTTTGTGGTGCTGTTGTGGTTTCTCCTGCTGTAGTGGTGGATGTTTCAGCAGGAACTGTAGTGGTCACTGAAGACACTGCTGTTGTTGTAGGTGTTGTGGAGGATTCAGCTGTTGTCACTGTAGTTTGTGGTGCTGTTGTGGTTTCTCCTGCTGTAGTGGTGGATGTTTCAGCAGAAGCTGTAGTGGTTGCTGAGGACACTGCTGTTGTTGTGGAGGATTCAGCTGTTGTAACACTAGTTTGTGGTGCTGTTGTGGTTTCACCTGCTGTAGTAGTGGATGTTTCAGCAGAAGCTGTAGTTGTTGCTAAGGAAACTGTTGTTGTAGGTGTTGTGGTGGATTCAGCTGTTGTAACAGTAGTGTGTGGTGCTGTTGTGGTTTCTCCTGCTGTAGTGGTGGATGTTTCTGCAGAAGCTGTAGTGGTTGCTGAGGACACTGCTGTTGTTGTAGGTGTTGTGGAGGATTCAGCTGTTGTAACAGTAGTTTGTGCTGCTGTTGTGGTTTCTCCTGCTGAAGTGGTGGATGTTCCAGCAGAAGCTGTAGTAGTTGCTAAGGAAACTGTTGTTGTAGGTGTTGTGGAGGATTCAGCTGTTGTAACACTAGTTTGTGGTGGTGCTGTTGTAGTTTCTCCTGTTGTAGTAGTGGATGTTCCAGCAGGAACTGTAGTGGTTGCTGAGGACACTGCTGTTGTTGTAGGTTTTGTGGAGGATTCAGCTGTTGTAACAGTAGTTTGTGCTGCTGTTGTGGTTTCTCCTGCTGTAGTAGTGGATGTTCCTGCAGTAGTAGTCACTGAGGACACTGATGTTGTTGTGGAGGATTCAACTGCTGTAACACTAATTTGTGGCGCTGTTGTGGTTTCTCCTGCTGTAGTGGTGGATGTTTCAGCAGAAGCTGTAGTGGTTGCTGAGGACACTACTGTTGTTGTAGGTGTTGTGGAGGATTCAGCTGTTGTAACAGTAGTTTGTGCTGCTGTCGTGGTTTCTCCTGCTGTAGTGGTGGATGTTTCAGCAGAAGCTGTAGTGGTTGCTGAGGACACTGATGTTGTTGTAGGTGTTGTGGTGGATTCAGCTGTTGAAACAGTTGTTTGTGGTGCTGTTGTGGTTTCTCCTGCTGTTGTGGTGGATGTTTCAGCAGGAACTGTAGTGGTCGCTGAAGACACTGTTGTTGTTGTAGGTGTTGTGGTGGATTCAGCTGTTGAAACAGTTGTTTGTGATGTTGTCGTGGTTTCTCCTGCTGTAGTGGTGGATGTTTCAGCAGGAACTGTAGTGGTCGCTGAGGACACTGTTGTTGTAGGTGTTGTGGAGGATTCAGCTGTTGTAACAGTAGTTTGTGGTGCTGTTGTGGTTTCTCCTGCTGTTGTGGTGGATGTTTCAGCAGGAACTGTAATGGTCGCTGAAGACACTGCTGTTGTTGTAGGTGTTGTGGAGGATTCAGCTGTTGTAACTGTTGTTTGTGGTGATGTTGTGGTTTCTCCTGCTGTAGTGGTAGATGTTTCAGCAGGAACTGTAGTGGTCGCTGAGGACACTGTTGTTGTTGTAGGTGTTGTGGTGGATTCAGCTGTAGTAACAGTTGTTTGCGATGATGTCGTGGTTTCTCCTGCTGTAGTAGTGGATGTTTCAGCAGGAACTGTAGTGGTCGCTGAGGACACTGTTGTTGTAGGTGTTGTGGAGGATTCAGCTGTTGTAACAGTAGTTTGTGGTGCTGTTGTGGTTTCTCCTGCTGTTGTGGTGGATGTTTCAGCAGGAACTGTAGTGGTCGCTGAAGACACTGCTGTTGTTGTAGGTGTTGTGGAGGATTCAGCTGTTGTAACAGTAGTTTGTGGTGCTGTCGTGGTTTCTCCTGCTGTTGTGGTGGATGTTTCAGCAGGAACTGTAATGGTCGCTGAAGACACTGCTGTTGTTGTAGGTGTTGTGGAGGATTCAGCTGTTGTAACAGTTGTTTGTGGTGCTGTTGTGGTTTCTCCTGCTGTAGCAGTGGATGTTTCAGCAGGAACTGTAGTGGTCACTGAGGACACTGTTGTTGTAGGTTTTGTGGAGGATTCAGCTGTTGTAACTGTAGTTTGTGGCACTGTTGTGGTTTCTCCTGCTGTAGTGGTGGATGTTTCAGCAGGAACTGTAGTGGTCGCTGAAGACACTGCTGTTGTTGTAGGTGTTGTGGAGGATTCAGCTGTTGTAACAGTAGTTTGTGGTGATGTTGTGGTTTCTCCTGCTGTAGTGGTAGATGTTTCAGCAGGAACTGTAGTGGTCGCTGAGGACACTGTTGTTGTTGTAGGTGTTGTGGACAATTCAGCTGTAGTAACAGTTGTTTGCGATGATGTCGTGGTTTCTCCTGCTGTTGTAGTGGATGTTTCAGCAGGAACTGTAGTGGTCGCTAAGGACACTGTTGTAGGTGTTGTGGTGGATTCAGCTGTTGTAACAGTTGTTTGTGATGCTGTTGTGGTTTCTCCTGCTGTAGTGGTGGATGTTTCAGCAGGAACTGTAGTGGTCTCTGAGGACACTGTTGTTGTTGTAGGTGTTGTGGTGGATTCAGCTGTTGTAACAGTTGTTTGTGCTGCTGTTGTGGTTTCTCCTGCTGTTGTGGTGGATGTTTCAGCAGGAACTGTAGTGGTCGCTGAGGACACTATTGTTGTTGTAGGTGTTGTGGTGGATTCAGCTGATGTAACAGTTGTTTGTGATGCTGTTGTGGTTTCTCCTGCTGTTGTGGTGGATGTTTCAGCAGGAACTGTAGTGGTCGCTGAGGACACTATTGTTGTTGTAGGTGTTGTGGTGGATTCAGCTGTTGTAACAGTTGTTTGTGCTGCTGTTGTGGTTTCTCCTGCTGTTGTGGTGGATGTTTCAGCAGGAACTGTAGTGGTCGCTGAGGACACTATTGTTGTTGTAGGTGTTGTGGTGGATTCAGCTGATGTAACAGTTGTTTGTGCTGCTGTTGTGGATTCTCCTGCTGTTGTGGTGGATGTTTCAGCAGGAACTGTAGTGGTCGCTGAGGACACTGCTGTTGTTGTAGGTGTTGTGGAGGATTCAGCTGTTGTAACTGTAGTTTGTGGTGCTGTCGTGGTTTCTACTGCTATAGTGGTTGATGTTTCAGCAAGAACTGTTGTGGTTGTTGAGGGCACTGTTGTTGTAGCTGTAGGTGTTGTGGAGGATTCAGCAGTTGTTTGTGGTGGTATTGTGGTAACTGTAGTACTGGTGGATGTTTCAGCAAGAGTTGTTGTGACTGCTGATGACATTGTTGTAGATGTGTCGGCTGTACTAACAGATGATGTTGATGATGTTGAATCTGTTGTGGTCTGAGTTGTTGCATTTTGAACTGTTGCTAGAGAAAAGAAAATAAGTGTACTTTTAAAGTTCATATTTCATGTTTTGCACATGTATATTTTACATACAAGTGAATTGAAGAAATATTATTGTTTTTTCTATGTATAATTAGATTCACCTACCAATAAAAATACAAATGATAATCAAAGCTTTTCTCTCCATTCTGGGAAGAGTCCAGTGTTGATAATAAAAGTCTGCAAAATAAGCAAAATCCACAAAATTTATATATACACACACACACACACACACACATACATGTATATATACAGTGCTGGGTAGTAACTGATTATATGTAATCTGGATTGTGTAATCAGGTTCCAAAAAAGAAATACTTGTCATTAGATTATATTACGGTTTAAAATACTCAGACTACAGTTACATTTTTTATTGATTACATTATTACTTATTATTTACAAAATGGCAGTCAATTATTCATAATTCATTGGATTTTCAATAATTCTTCTTTTTTTTTTTTTTTTTGATAAATAATTACATTTTCATCAACTTACGAACCCCCTGCAGTTTCTTCACAATCCCCACTTTTGAAAACCCAGACATAATATAATGTTTAATGCATTTTATGTTGTTGATAACAATTTTCATCATAATTTTTTACTATCACTATGGTACAAGATTATCCTATTCAAATCAATGTGACATAGGGGAGAGCAGGGCACAACCTAATGCTTTTTGACTTTCTCAGTTTGTGTAAATCTACTTAGGGTTCAGAGAATTTCTTTTGTTCCACATTAATTTCACACATGTCAAATATGTGGCTTTGTTTCATCAATACAGTGCATACTTTTTTTTCTTCTTTATTTTCCCTGAAAGAAGGGAAGTGAAATGTGACAACATGCCCCATAGGTGGTGCACATTGTAACATGAGATGGGGCACATTGTAACCATATGACAGCTTAATATGTTATCTGATCTAATCAAAAAATATACATGACAAACTAAAATATTTTGTCAATAAAAGACAATTATTTTTTCATATAAAATAATAATAATTTTTTTTTTTTTTTAAGATATTCAAATTTAAATAATTTTGTAGTTTCACAATGAACACACTGCAAAACAGCCTAGGTCAAAACAATACAGGCAAACAGATGAAGAAACAAATTCAGACATTCAAAAAACACCAAGCTGAACAAAACACTCCCCTCTCTCCACTCACAGCTCTCACAGAATAGGAGATAAATAGACAAGCCTGTACAAATTTATTTTATGAATGTTCAGGTTCTTACTCTCTTTATTCACCTTTTTTTCCCCCATGGTTTCTCAACTGATATTCATAAAAGTTAATTATGTCAATTATATAAGTAACTGTATAGAATAGCATAGTTCTAGTAGCGTGGCACATTGTAATGCAGTGTTACAACAAACCCTGTCTGCGACACTGGAATTTAAACCTGGTTAGTGCCTTCTGCTAATGGTGAAGCATTAACTGCTTAACTGTTAATCTAAACTGCTAAAAAACAGATTGGAGATTATAATAATATTAGATTTGTCTCATTTTAAATAAACACAAAAATATAGATGAAAAATTAACTTAAGTAAGAAATTTACTTTTGCTGTTGTTAAATAATTGTTCAGTGACATCTTCCAAAGATTTCTGAATTTTGACACAGTTTTTTCTCTATATATTGTGACTTTTTATCTCACAATTCTGACTTTATTTCTCAAATTCCGAGTTTAAATAATCTCAGAATTGTCAGATAAAAAAAAAAAAAATAAATAAATAAATTATATATATATATATATATATATATATATATATACCATACATCTTGACATCATGATTAGTTTTTAACTTCTATTTATAATACAAAATTGAACAAAAATTGAAAATTGAATTCCATCTGATTAATCTACATCCAATCTAAAATATTCTGTTATTGTAACGCCTTGATATTAAAAAGAAAATGATTAATTAAACAAATGGAGGCCTGATAATGGGCATGTCCCATAGATAATGCATTCTAATCAATATCAAGATAAATTAAGATTACTTTGTTAACAGAATATCATACTGCAATTTCCTGTGACTGCTTTAATATTCTGACCAGATACTTTTCAAACAAAATACATTTAACTTACACACTACTACTGCAATCTCTGTCAGACAAAAAAAAAAAAAGTTCCATATGCCATTAACATATAGTAACCTAATGCTTTCATTTTTATTGTGTCTGGGTTTTTTTTTTTTTTTCCGCAATGAAATATTACTTTATAATATGAATATAATTAACACAAATATGTTTAGTGTAATAAAATATCCTTACCAGTCCTTGAGCAGATTATTTTTATGATGAACACCTATAGTAATCCGCTGTTGCCACAGTGTCTTTAAGTAGGTACTCCAGCTTTTCTCTTCTCCTGAATCACCTGTGGCGCTTCCTCTTATATAGCACTTAATGACGTCCTGAGTGTGCTTTTTTTACTTCACTCATATTCACAGGTAAGCTATATGGAATGTCTCTTGGCAGACACCGTGACAGGTTTTTTTTTTAATCTTTTGTATAGTGGCTAGTCTGCGCAACAATGAATTATAGCCAGGCTTATTTATAGAAACTGTTAAATAATTTTACAAATCCATATTGTTTCACATTTTTAATTTATAGATTTATGTCATTCACATATCATGGTTATCTCACTGTTTTCATTTCATTTCAGTCGAGAAATATTTTAAATCTGGCCAAAATTTGTGGGACAGAGCAATTTCTTAACACTTAATAAACTATTTGGTTTAAGAAAAAGTCTCTGAATATTTCGTTATTACTGCATGAATATTAGTGGAAAAAAATAGAAAATTACATTTTGCTGGTGAACGATCAATTCATTTACTGTCATCCAAAATCCACTGATTATTTGAAATCTTCTCTATACAATTACATGACAAAAGTTACCCAATGTGGATTTTATTCCTACAATTTCTCTGTATCTAGACTGGATCATCATCCGTTCAGACTATCAAGTTAATGGTGGCACCATGTCATTTTAAATGCGCATCTAATTGTTATTATTATTATTTACATTCTCAGTTGCATAGATTTGTTTATGAAGACATTATACAACATCATTTTTGATTACCAAGTGCACAAGCATCATTGTTTCAGGAAGTTATGGGTGTTCACCTGTACATGCACCACACCCAAGGATTCATGCGTTAGACTTGATTGTAATGAGAAGAATGACAACAACTTCTCTTGAGATTATAAAAGATGGCACTTAAAATAAAATGACTGTAATTATGTTTTTATTGTAGCCCACTTACAGCTACTTACTATGGCATCTCACCACTTCAATTCAACAAATGTCATTTCATGAAATAATTTTTTATTTGTTTTTCAAACTATAAACAGTTTGTTTTCCTATTATCACCAAGCAACACATTTCAAGAAGTCATCTCGTTGATAAAGTATAAATCTAATCTTGAGAAACTGTAAACTCACTGAATTTTTTTAAAATATCCCTATAATGATTTTAATATAATAAAAACCACATAGGCTGTAGTCACAATTGCAAATGAATTAGATAAACATTAGGACTACTTATTAAGAAAAAGGACACGTTAAACGATAGTGAGTTCCAATGTCAGAAGGTCCACTGATTTGATTTCCAGGTGTATTTTTACCTTTATGAGAACATTTTTCTCTATACCATAGGCTATAAAAGACATTGTGGATCATTGTCGTTTTATGTCATATATTCCTTAAAAGCAGTTAATTAAATTAACCTGTATAGGAAATATACCAGGTTTATAGGCTACTAAAAAAATATGCGTGTCTCAGCACTATGAGTTTTGAGCACTGGGCCAGTGACGCTTCTAAAAGAAATGATTGAGGAAAAAACGTTTCGAGAAACGTCAAGGAAGCCAGTGAAACTATGTGTCAGAATGTAAGGAATGCTTAGGTAAACCTGGTGTCTTTTGTTTTGGCCTGTTTTGATCTCACATGTTAGTAATCTTGATCACTTGACGTAGGATCCTTAAAAAAAGATCGTCATCTGCCTATATATAATTCATGGGAAACTAATTTTGATGTTATTGTTGTTGGGTTATTGTTATTGTTGTTTTTTTGAATAGTGTAAACTTTATTTTCTTTCATCTATAGCAGCCAGAGTCCAATATACTGAGATTTTCTCTTTCTCAATCTTGCAGTAATTCATGAATATTTATTACAGTAGCAATGCAGAACTGTATTGAAATCCCACAATAAAGAATATCAGATTAAATTTCCACTTTCTAACTTTCTTCCCCATTCCTGGATTCAAACATTTCATCACAATTGGTTTTCCTTGCAAAACCGCTATATTCCCTTCAGGAAAATCAAATTAGTACAATAAGAAGAATATCAAATTTGATTATCAGGATACTTGTATTTTCAGCGTCTCAAAAATCTTTCGATCAACTTCAACTTTCCTGTTTTGTTCCACGCCAAACACACGTACATGCTCGACCGACCAAACAGGATGACTGCAGATAAGATTTTGAATGACATACCTGCAGAGATTCAAGGAACAAAAACACTGTCTGCTGGCAAACTTGCATAATGCAGTTGAACTTGGAATAAAAAACTGTGAGACAGGAATAGCTGCAGGCTGGAGTAATAGACGTGCTGAAAGGAGGCGTACTAACCCCTGCCCTACCCCACACCCTGACAGAAAGCTTTCGTGACCAGTGATAGAGATCTTTCTCCACACCCCAACCTTTCGTCACGCCCATTACTCCAACCTGCAGATACCTACACTTGGAGACTTATGGGATGGTTGTCAGGGCATTGCTATGCAGTTGCCTCTCAGTGGTTTTAAGTGGATTGCTTACTAGGGTTGTTATAAAGGTTACCAGGATTGTTAAATACAGGGTCTGAATCAGAAGAGTCCACCCTCCAAGCCTCTGAATTATTCTGGCCTCTATATAGATATTGCATCCCTCCTTACAGGTACACTATGTAACTTTTGGCGCTCTAGTGGTTAATTAACAAAACTGCATGTATCTTGTGGAAGAACACTGTAGCCAGAGCTACTTCTCTCTGTTTATGTATTTGACGAGTCATGCAGGTGCTGGGCTACTCCGCAGTGGTTGGTGTCCCGCTCAGTCTAAAATAAACACTCATTATACACAGTTTGGAAGATGAATTCATGATGTACTCGCTCATTATATCAATTTTGTAAATTTTTAACAAAAAAGTTACATAGTGTAGGCTAACTTTAAATGATGCCCATTTATTGTATTTCAACTTTTCAATTAATAAATAGCACACCTCCATTTGACAAGTTAGGTGTTTTGACGTATCATTCATATCTTTAGCACAAAACTGTGCAGGTTTGTTCATATCACTCTAAAACATTTTTAATAGTGATGCATGTCTAATTGCTAGGGCTGTAATCAGCTGTGTTATTATTTATGCCATGCACTTTCGATACTTTTTAATTGAGTCAATTTCCATAAAAGATATCTTTAGTTAAACTTAAAGAATTAGTTCACTTTCAAATGAAAATTACCCCAAGCTTTACTCACCCTCAAGCCATTCTAGGTGTATATGACTTTCTTCTTTCTGATGAACACAATCGGAGAAATATTAATAAATATCCTGACACATCTGAGCCTTATAATGGCAGTGAATGGGACCAACAAGTATGAGCTGAAGAAAGTGTCTCCATCCACATCCATCCATCATAAACATACTCCAAACGGAGTATGTTTATGATGTTAATAAAGGCCTTCTTCATAGTTATGAAGTAAAATATCTAGCTTCTGCCAGACCGCCTTCCGTATTCAAATTACAAAAAAACGGAACTTGCGTCACGTCAGTTAAGCTTTTTCTGTAAGTTGAATAGGGAAGGCATAGGATGTAGCGTAAGCATTTTGAACTGCGAGAGTTTTACACTTTGTAAGTTGAATACGGAAGGCGGTCTGGCAGAAGCTAGATATTTTACTTTATAAATTGTTAAATATTAATATTTTTTTACACAAGTGCATCGCTTTGCTTTGGCCTTTATTAACTCCCCAGAGCCGTGTGGAGTATGTTTATGATGGATGGAGGCACTTTCTTCAGCTCATATTTATTGGTCTCGCTCACTGTCATTATAAATCTCAGATGCGTCAGGATATTTATTACTATAACTTCGATTGTGTTCATCAGAAAGAAGAAAGTCATATACACCTGGCTTGAGGGTGAGTAAAGCTTGGGATAATTTTCATTTGAAGGTGAACTAATCCTTTAAGCATTGGGTACTTTATGAAACGCTAGTTATCTAGGACACTGTATTGAGCATAATGGGAATTAATAATAATAATAATAATAATAATAATAATAATAATTCATTACATTTATATAGCGTCTTATATATGGAAGGGGGAATCTCCTCAACCACCACTAATGTGCAGCATCCATATTGCGCCAGAGCGCCCACCACACACCAGCTTATTGGTGGAAAGGAGACAGAGTGATGAAGCCAATCAGTGAATGGGGATGATTAGGAGGCCATGATAATGGACAGAGGCCATTGGGCAAATTTGGCCAGGATGCCGGGGTTACACCCCTACTCTTTTCGAAGGACATCCTGGGATTTTTAACGGCCACAGAGAGTCAGGACCACGGTTTAACGTCTCATCCGAAGGATGGTGCTTTTTTGACAGTGTCCCCATCACTATACTGGGGCATTAGGACCCACACAGACTACAGTGTCAGCACCCCCTCTTGGCCTCACTAACACCTCTTCCAGCAGCAGCCTAGTTTTCCCAGGAGGCCTCCCATCCAGGTACTAACCAGGCTCAGCCCTGCTTAGCTTCAGTAGGCAACCAGTCTTGGGCTACAGGGTTATATGGCTGCTGGTAATTATAAAGTCTTGTGACAGGTCATGGAATAGCAAGTTCTTTGAGATGTACTTGTGTGTCTCAGTTGCTCTCTGACCTCAAAAAACTTTTTTTTTTTTTTTTTTTAAAGACGAGCTTGTATTTGGCCAGCAGAGGGCAGACTTGATTTGACTTTAAAATACTACTGGTGGACAAACTCTTTAAGGTATTATTGACATAGGCACCTGTAGTAATTTTGGGTGAACTATCATTTTAAGTTTTGTACTGCAGGCAGGTATACAAAGAAAATAAACCTTGTAAAAAAAAAAAAAAAAAAAAAAAAAAAAAAAAAAAAAAAAAAACTTAAAAACTTGTTGTTATTTAACTGCTTAGGCTGATCACAATTCAGTGCCATCATATAGTAATTACTTTTGTCAGTTCAGCTTTATAGCATCATTTACAAAAATATAATAAAAACACCTTTGGAAAAGACTTGAAGGTACCACATTACAGGACAAAAAATTAAAGATTCTCACTTTGAAGCCCAAAACATAAGAAACCTGTCTTCACAGAGGGATAAAAGAGAGATCCTATAATTATCTGGGGCTGTAAACATTGTAGGTTGTGCAATGTTCAACAGCAAAGA
This sequence comes from Ctenopharyngodon idella, assembly GCF_019924925.1. NCBI lineage: Eukaryota > Metazoa > Chordata > Actinopteri > Cypriniformes > Xenocyprididae > Ctenopharyngodon > Ctenopharyngodon idella. The sequence continues at coordinate 44,664,755 of NC_067220.1, forward strand.
ATGTGACCATGTGACATTCCTTTCATGGTGACACTCTGAAAATGTGGGTGTATTATTTACCATTCATTGTAGGCTAAATTCTGTGTGAATCATTTTATAAAGAACTCTGTCAGCACCTAGAATAATACAGAAGGTGTGAAGGTGGAAGAAGCCAGAATAGTAGAATCCCTCAGGCAGTGACCCAAGACTCGCTCTTTCAAAAATAAGACTGATCATGAAAGAAATGCTTTGTAATTAGAACACAAGAAAGACCTCCTAAAGCCTTAAAGATAAATGTAACCCTACTTAATGTTAAACACAGTCTTTATTTCAGTCAAGAAAAAACAACCTGCAAAACTGTTATGCAAGTTGAATCTTCTTTCTCCATTCAAATGAATGAATGAAAACAGATAACAAAGAGCATAAGATCTCAGAATGCATGCATAAAGACGTGGGTCTGTATACTGTTAATATATACTATGTACTATGTACTTTTATAAAAACATCGCCTTCTGTACAATAGCAAAACAAGTTATAGTACTGCTAAATGTAACAGAGATAAGTAAAAAATAAAGCGCTAATCTTATGCTCTCTGTTGAGAAGCATAAGCTTACTGGCAATTTGCTTTGCAGTATCTTCAGATCTTCAGATTAAAAATTTATAAGATTGCAACTTTTGCTGCATCTAAACTACTTTTGCGCTGGTTTATCATAGCTGAGAGTAATTTACATATCCTTACATATCCATATTTACATATCCTTACATATCTCTACAACGGTATCTTTAAATAACACATTATCCGAGATCGCGATGAACTAAAATGAGTGAGATTTAGGGAGCGCCCTTTGCGCGCTTTCTGCCAAATCCCGTGTGCGTAATCTGTTAAAATTAACAGTGGTTTGTGAACGTAGACGCTTTATTAACAAATAAATTATCAGCAGTGTTTATGCTTGGACATGTAGGTTGTGCAGTAGCAAGTAACTTGAAACTATTTCAAGGAAATCTATTTAAATGTGTTTTTAAATGGGAATCATCTCTTTACCCTGGAGTTGGTTCACCCTCCGCCTATGATCAGAAAATTCATAGTTAATGCATTATTACACAAAACGGAACTTGAAACACAATTAGGCTATATTTATAAATGACTATTACTTGAGACCCGTCACCTTCAACTATTTTAATGGTGAGTAGCCTACAAGTCTTTGTTGCACATCAATATGCTACAACTGCAGGACTGTATTTAAATACTGTATTTAAATACAATTAAGAAATATTGGGGAGAAAATGACTTTTAAACATGAAACTAAAACGCCAGTAGGTGGCGGCATTTGACCGCCTTAATGATTGAGTCATTGAGTCATTCATTCAAACGATTCGTTCAAACGGCCGATTCATTCAAGAATGAGGCAGTTTATGAATGGGTCATTGAATCTTTGATTCAACCGATTCGTTCAAAACTCTGAATCATTCAGTAAAGAAAGACGGCTGGGTGTTGCTGTGAAGTACGTGCGCTATGGTTCTGCTGTGATCTTTGTTTGGAACTGTTTCTGAAATAGAACAAAAACAGTCAATATTTCGTCTTATGTAAGTGGCTTAATATTAACTACTGTTTATTTAACTGTCGTGAAATCAGTGTCGCATTTTCAATCGTGATGGTAACGTAATGGAGAGGACAGCACTCTTGGTAGTGTGATGTTGCTTAACTGTATCATATGTTATAAATATAAAAACTCCACATTTTGAATTTTTACCACATGTATAGCCAGCAGGGGGTGCTCACCCTGTAGTCTGTGTGGGTCCTAATGCCCCAGTATAGTGATGGGGACACTAAACTGTCAAAAAATACCACCTTCTGAGTTTCTTTGTGTGTGCTGTTCTCGTTTGTTTCGATTTCTGCTCGAGATGAGCTGCACGAGCCTCAACAGCGCAAGGCCTACATTATTATCCACTATCGATCCCCATTTACACCAAATGTAATAAAATCAGAGTCATTCTCTAGTTTTTGGTGTAGTTTGGTCAAATTAGGATGGACTATCTTGTGTTTTGGTGTTAATATAGTGTATTTCATTAATCATAAATATTGTTTTGTTGAGTCTGTTTCTCGGATCATAAAAATGTGTGCCCCCCTATGAAAGTGAAATGCCCCCCCATTCTGTCTGTTCTGGAGACGGCCCTGAGTCACAGTATGATAGTGCCTAGTAGAGTTTATATTAGAAGCACACTGTATGATTCTGTTAGCTGTGGATAGCTTGGTTTACAAAAGAGAAGTATACAAAAATTCAAAAAAAGCTATAATATTTATTTTACTGAGTTACTAAATTACTGAGTGCAGCTTTAAATTTATCATGACACGTGGACCTGCTTCTCTTAATTCTTATTTTGATGAAAATGGATTTGTTAACTATTGTGTCTGAGTCCGAAAGCTCAGGCAGCTGACTTGTTGCCTTGCTGCCTTTATTAGGCAATGACATTGCAGGCAGCATTTGCGCACGAAGGCAGCTGATGAAACTGATTTCGGACAGACTTCTGGGTCAGCAACGCTTTAATTATCTACAACAAATTAGAGAGAGCTTTGGTGATGATTAAGCAAATATTTAATTACGTCAATATTAATTTATTGCTAGAAATGACATCAAAAGTAGAACGCCTAAATCAAAAACATATATTTACACACAAACTGACTGCCAACTTCAACTTTCAGACGCCATCTTTATTTTTGAGGGTACGTTTAAGGGCCGTTTACATATCGCGTCTAAAAACGCGATATGTGGCGCGCTTTCTCCTTCTTTCCAAAGCGCTTTCGCTCCCGTGGCGTCTGTTGCTGCTATGCAACCATGAACTGCGCTCTCCACGATGACAAGGAAGTTTCAGCAAAGGATAAATTGATTTCTAGCCCTTGCATTAGATTTACTACTAGATATATTTATGGAGATGAGATATAAAACCACCCTGTACAGCTATGATCAGCTGTTCGGCTGAGCTTTCAATGTTTTGTTAAGGAAAGGTCGAAGTTGATCGGTTGGTTCTTGTCACATGACCTACGGTGCGCTTGCGGCATTCTGAAAAGTTGAGTATTTTTTCATCTTAATGCGCCTGGAGAATGCACCGCATGCGTGTCACAACTGCGTCGCTTCCATTATGAGCGTCTGCCATGCGCCTACATTTGAAATAACGAATTTGAGCGTGCAAAAGACGCGATATGTGAACGGCCCCTTACACGACAATGATATGCTTAAAACTGAGTTTTTCCTTTGAGTTTTCTGCGTACAGACAATAACATTGCCAAAACGATCCCCATTCATATGAATCTGTAAAAATGACTAAAAATGCTGTATTCTGCTGCCAGGCCATTAGATGGCGATGAAACACCAGAGACTGAACATGTCATACCCATGTGCATGACGTCATCGTTTTCACAGATTCGTGTTTTTGTTGTTTACATGGAGACCGTTTTCAAAAACTTGCACTTTGAAACCCGTTTTCAAAAGTTTGCTTTTTCAGGCCAGCAAAACGCCATTGTCCTGTAAATGAATGGCCAAAACGCATAAAAAGTTTTCCGTTTTTAGTTGAAAATGGTGTCGTGTAAATGGGCCCTTAGCTCAACTGTCACAGAAAGGAAAGAATAGAATTGTGGGATTTCAAAGGCAGTGAAATTAATGCTGCATTCAAAAATTGATCAGATGAAGGTATCTCAGGAGACAGGAAGTGAAGCTAACATTGGATTCAAAGCCTTCCTACCTTGGAATGTGTCCTCCGACGCGACCAGTGATATCTCAGTAATTCTGATTTTTTTAATAAAAAGGTTTACAAATAAATAAATCATAAGGTATATTTTTATTTCATAATTTTCAAAATGTCATATATATATATATATATATATATATATTTTTTTTGCGTGATGTCCAGTCATCAAAAATATAGAAAATAACACAAAGTGAAAATTAAGGGGTATTTTGGGATAAGGTTACGGAGACTATAGTTACCAAGGTAAATACACAATACTAACATGATCTGTTAATAAAACATCTGGACACTGATCCTGATGAATAATGAACATCATACCTGCATGCAAATCCTTCCCATTGTGGCCGTGGTCTGTGCTCAAAGTTAACGAATGTACTTTTGGTCATTAAGACTTTATGGCAAACATCCCTTGCACACCAGAATGGCTACAGGTGGCTATGTTGGACACAGGCATTTACTGTATATAGAAATGGAAGTGCAATGGAAGAAATTGTGCACAGGTTAAAGTTACACCAAGTCTTTATTTAAATTAACATAAAACCTTGTACATTTTAAATAAATATATATACTTTACTATACTATACATTTTTTTTTAAATAAGCCTATGTTTTACATTCATTGTGGATATATACAAATGTATTTCTTTAGATGTAAACAAACACATACAAAAGTATGTGTTTAAATCCTTCATATTTTTATGATCTCTTCATTTTCATCTCTTTCTCATTTCACACAATTGGTGGTTTTATATAAAACAATTTTGGATTATATGAACTCAATAAATATGTTTATTTGATTATTAAAAGATATGAGATATTGCAGTGTTGGCATATACTAGACAAAATAGAACTATAAAGAGTCTTTAACCTGCAGACAGCTGAACAAAAGTATTACATATAAAAATACTGTGAGGAACAATATCAAAATAGGATAAATCTCAACAACCTCTGATAAATATATAATATTTTTTCTCTTTACAAATTGTGCTCTTGAAAATCAATGCAATTTTAGGCTTCTATTTATATAGCCATTGTCATATTTTAAGATTTTGCTACAACAGTAAATAATGCATAATACACATACGTAAATAATATAATTTGCTAGTATAATTCATTAGAGCATGCTTTGCTGAAATTGCATCCTTGGTTGATTCATTGTTAAAGGATCTATAGGAAAAGCCTTAATATTTTTGCCATAATAATGAGCCATGTTGTTTTGAGCAGACTGAATTCAATTTTTAATCCACTTGACACTGTAGTTAAAGCAGCTACAGTCGTAGCAATAACTGTAAGAAAAAGATGAACAAATTAGATAAACAGAATGTAAGGCATTAGGGCTTTCTTTGTTTCATTCCACTCCAAATGTACTGTATGTTTTGTGTGTTATATCTGTATAGACTAGAGCTATAGAAAATTATAAATTCTACAAGATCTAGGAGCAAAAGTGCAATGCACAGGTCCTGAGATCTGTCACATTTGCAAGAGATGTTTTGAAATGCAATCAAATTTACCTGAACCATTGACTGAAACTGACGAAGGAATTATGTTCAGTGGATTGACAACTCCTGTTCCTACTGCTGTCAAGAGGGTGTTTGAAATCTCTCCAACTGATGGGACAGTTTCCGTGGAGTTGAAAACTAGTTGTGTTGTTGTGATGATTGACCCTGGGCTGGAATATACAGTATAGAAGAATATCATACAGGATTCCATAATATGAGCATATTACCATTATATAATAAGTACTGTATATGGCATTCTCTCTTTTTTTTTTTTTTAAGAACACCATAACACACACACAGCACACATACATTAATCAGCATTGGGTATTTACCTGAAACTTATGACAATCACTCTGATGAAGAAAGGATATCTGGCTCTGTAGATTGGGTCAAGCTGCAACATACAATAACAGGCAGTCAACCATGATGAGAATTAACTTTTTTTTTGTTTATGAAATTAACTATTGATTTCCAGAGGAATATTATTATTCATGAAGGAAAAACAAAGAGTGTCATTTATTTATGGAAAACTAATCAATTAAAAAAAAATAATAATAATATCCTAACAAACGACAATCCTAACAATCTGTCTGCCTCCTGTGAATCTAGTGAGTGAATTTTAACTCACCTGTGCTATGACAAGCTGAGCCCTTGTCTTGAAAGCCTGAGAGTTTGAATCGTTGAGTTCAACAATATATATGTCAAAAGAACGGAACACCAGGTCTGTTAGATACACGGGCACAAATCTTGTAGTTGAAATTGTAGTCACTTTAGTTGTGGAAGATGTCGAGGGTCTTGTTGTTGTTGTATTAGTGGTTGAGGCAGTGGTTGTATTAGTGGTTGAGGCAGTGGTTGTATTAATGGTTGAGGCAAATGATTTTGTTGATGTTCTAGTTGTACTACCAGTCGTAGTCTTAAATGTAGTTGAAGAGGGAGTCAATGAAGTAAAAACTGAAGTTGTTGTTTTTGGTCCTGTGTACATTGCTGCACTTGTGATATTTGTCATGAGAGCTGAGAATGCTGTTGTTGGTCTTGTAGACATTTTGGCTGTACTCATGAAGGCAGAGAATGCTGTTGTTGGTCTTGTAGACATTTCAGATGTACTAATAGTTGTTCTGTCAAAGACTGTTGAGGAGAGAGTGGTCGAGGTCAATGAAGAAGCTGTTGGTTGCACTGTAGTGGTAACTGCTAAACTGCTGGTGGATGTTCCAACAAGAGTTGTTGTGACTACAGTTGTTTCTGTTGTTGGAGCAGTAGAGGTTGTCACTATTGTAAATTCTGGAATTAGAATATGCATATCAGTTTAGATGGAACTTAATTTCAGCATGACAAAAGAAACATATTTGTATGTGCATTGAAAAAGAATAGGTTATCAATTGTGTTATAAAATTTACAGTCTTACAGAAATAAAAAGATTCTTAATACAATTTGATTTCAGATGTTTTCAGACCTACCTTTATCATTAACCATGACAGTATTAGAACTCATGTTCAGGGCCTTGACAGCTGTTGTGTTACTCAATAATGAAGTTGCGATATCATGGTCTGATGGCACAGACTGTGAAGAGTTGAAAGCTAGTTCTGTAGTGGTAATGACTGATCCGGGCCTGGATTAAAATTTTCACAATGAGAATAAGCTTTAGTGCAAAGAATGTTTACACACACACACACACACACACACACACACACACACACACACACACACACACACACACACACACAGCCAGTGTGACAGTGTTTCTTGTCTCAGTGAAGCCAAGAAACACTGTCATATTGGATGTCCTCCTAATATGCATATCTGACCATTAAATATTTTGTTTATTGCACTTTCCTGCTATCTCTGTCAGAGTTTCAACAACAGTTTCTACATAAAATAAGTAATATTTCAAAATGATATGTTTGATGTGTTTACCTGAATCCTAGGACAAGGATATGTATGAAGGAAGGATACTTGATATAGATGGCTTTAAGCTGTAAAAAATACAGAGAGTTACAATATAATACAATGTAATACATTACATTATGCTTTTAATCAAGAAAAACTGAGTGAATATGGTAAGTGGGTTTTAACTTACAGTGTCCATAACAAGCTGAGCCCTGTTCTTGAAAGCCTGGGAGTTTGTATTATTGAGTTCATTTACGAATGTGTCTACAGAGCGAAACTCCAGCTTTGCTCGCACGTTATGATTTGCAGTAGTTGTGAAGGAAGATGATGAAGTTGTGGTGACTGGTGAGAGTGTTGGTGTGGTTGTTTCAGTTGTTCTAACAGTTGTGCTCTCAGTTGTTGTGGCTGATGTTGATTCTGTTGTTGTGGCTGGTGTAGTTGTTTCAGTTGTACTCTCAGTTGTTGTGGCTGGTGTAGTTGTTTCAGTTGTACTAACAGTTGTGCTCTCATTTGTTGTGGCTGATGTTGATTCCGTTGTAGTGGCTGGTGTAGTTGTTTCAGCTGTACTAAGAGATGTGCTATCAGTTGTTGTGGCTGTTGAAGATTCTATTGTTGGTGGTGCTGGTGTAGTTGTTTCAGTTGTACTAACAGTTGTGCTCTCAGTTGCTGTGGCTGGTGTAGTTGTCTCAGTTGTACTAACAGCTGTGGTCTCAGTTGTTGTGGCTGGTGTAGTAGTTTCAGTTGTACTAACAGTTGTGCTCTCAGTTGTTGTGGCTGGTGTAGTTGTTTCAGTTGTACTAACAGTTGTGCTCTCAGTTGTTCTGGCTGGTGTAGTTGTTTCAGTTGTACTAATAGTTGTGCTCTCAGTTGTTGTGGCTGGCGTGGTTGTTTCAGTTGTACTAACAGTTGTGCTCTCAGTTGTTCTGGCTGGTGTAGTTGTTTCATTTGTGCTCTCAGTTGTTGTGGCTGGTGTAGTTGTTTCAGTTGTACTAACAGTTGTGCTCTCAGTAGTTGTGGCTGATGTTGATTCTGTTGTTGTGGCTGGTATAGTTGTCTCAGTTGTACTAACAGTTGTGCTCTCAGTTGTTGTGGCTGGTGTAGATGTTTCAGTTGTACTAACAGTTGTGCTCTCAGTTGTTGTGGCTGATGTTGATTTTGTTGTTGTGGTTGGTGTAGTTGTTTCAGTTGTACTAACAGTTGTGCTCTCAGTTGTTGTGGCTGGTGTAGTGGTTTCAGTTGTGCTAACAGTTGTGGTCTCAGTTGTTGTGGCTGGTGTGGTTGTTTCAGATGTACTAAGAGTTGTGCTCTCAGTTGTTGTGGCTGGTGTGGTTGTTTCAGTTGTACTAACAGTTGTGCTCTCAGTTGTTGTGGCTGATGTTGATTCTGTTGTTGTGGCTGGTGTAGTTGTTTCAGTTGTACTCTCAGTTGTTGTGGCTGGTGTAGTTGTTTCAGTTGTACTGACAGTTGTGCTCTCATTTGTTGTGGCTGATGTTGATTCCGTTGTAGTGGCTGGTGTAGTTGTTTCAGCTGTACTAAGAGATGTGCTATCAGTTGTTGTGGCTGTTGAAGATTCTATTGTTGGTGGTGCTGGTGTAGTTGTTTCAGTTGTACTAACAGTTGTGCTCTCAGTTGCTGTGGCTGGTGTAGTTGTCTCAGTTGTACTAACAGCTGTGGTCTCAGTTGTTGTGGCTGGTGTAGTAGTTTCAGTTGTACTAACAGTTGTGCTCTCAGTTGTTGTGGCTGGTGTAGTTGTTTCAGTTGTACTAACAGTTGTGCTCTCAGTTGTTCTGGCTGGTGTAGTTGTTTCAGTTGTACTAATAGTTGTGCTCTCAGTTGTTGTGGCTGGCGTGGTTGTTTCAGTTGTACTAACAGTTGTGCTTTCAGTTGTACTAACAGTTGTGCTCTCAGTTGTTCTGGCTGGTGTAGTTGTTTCATTTGTGCTCTCAGTTGTTGTGGCTGGTGTAGTTGTTTCAGTTGTACTAGCAGTTGTGCTCTCAGTAGTTGTGGCTGATGTTGATTCTGTTGTTGTGGCTGGTATAGTTGTCTCAGTTGTACTAACAGTTGTGCTCTCAGTTGTTGTGGCTGGTGTAGATGTTTCAGTTGTACTAACAGTTGTGCTCTCAGTTGTTGTGGCTGATGTTGATTCTGTTGTTGTTGTTGTGGTTGGTGTAGTTGTCTCAGTTGTATTAACAGTTGTGCTCACAGTTGTTGTGGCTGGTGTGGTTGTTTCAGTTGTACTAACAGTTGTGCTCTCAGTTGTTGTGGCTGATGTTGATTTTGTTGTTGTGGTTGGTGTAGTTGTTTCAGTTGTACTAACAGTTGTGCTCTCAGTTGTTGTGGCTGGTGTAGTGGTTTCAGTTGTGCTAACAGTTGTGGTCTCAGTTGTTGTGGCTGGTGTGGTTGTTTCAGATGTACTAAGAGTTGTGCTCTCAGTTGTTGTGGCTGGTGTAGTTGTCTCGGTTGTACTAACAGTTGTGGTCTCAGTTGTTGTGGTTGGTGTAGTTGTTTCAGTTGTGCTCTCAGTTGTTGTGGCTGGTGTAGTTGTCTCAGTTGAACTAACAGTTGTGCTCTCAGTTGTGGTTGGTGTAGTTGTCTCAGTTGTACTAACAGTTGTGCTCTCAATTGTTGTGGCTGATGTTGATTCTGTTGTTGTTGTTGTGGTTGGTGTAGTTGTCTCAGTTGTATTAACAGTTGTGCTCTCAGTTGTTGTGGCTGGTGTGGTTGTTTCAGTTGTACTAACAGTTGTGCTCTGAGTTGTTGTCGCTGGTGTAGTTGTACTAACAGTTGTGCTCTCAGTTGTTGTGGCTGATGTTGATTCTGTTGTTATGGTTGGTGTAGTTGTTTCAGTTGTACTAACAGTTGTGCTCTCAGTTGTTGTGGCTGGTGTGGTTGTTTCAGTTGTACTAACAGTTGTGCTCTCAGTTGTTGTGGCTGGTGTAGTTGTCTCGGTTGTACTAATAGTTGTGGTCTCAGTTGTTGTGGTTGGTGTAGTTGTTTCAGTTGTAATAACAGTTGTGCTCTCAGTTGTTGTGGCTGGTGTAGTTGTCTCAGTTGAACTAACAGTTGTGCTCTCAGTTGTGGCTGGTGTAGTTGTTTCAGTTGTACTAACAGTTGTGCTCAAAGTTGTTGTGGCTGATATTGATTCTGTTGTTGTGGTTGGTGTAGTTGTCTCAGTTGTACTAACAGTTGTGCTCTCAGTTGTTGTGGCTGGTGTAGTTGTTTCAGTTGTACTAACAGTTGTGCTCTCAGTTGTTGTGGCTGATGTTGATTCTGTTGTTGTTGTTGTTGTTGTTGTGGTTGGTGTAGTTGTCTCAGTTGTACTAACAGTTGTGCTCTCAGTTGTTGTGGCTGGTGTAGTTGTCTCGGTTGTACTAACAGTTGTGGTCTCAGTTGTTGTGGCTGGTGTAGTTGTTTCAGTTGTACTAAGAGTTGTGCTCTCAGTTGTTGTGGCTAGTGTGGTTGTTTCAGTTGTACTAACAGTTGTGCTCTCAGTTGTTGTGGCTGATGTTGATTCTGTTGTTGTAGTTGGTATAGTTGTTTCAGTTGTACTAACAGTTGTGCTCTCAGTTGTTGTGTCTGGTGTAGTTTCAGTTGTACTAACAGTAGTGCTCTGAGTTGTTGTGGCTGATGTTGGTTCTGTTGTTGTGGTTGGTGTAGTTGTCTCAGTTGTACTAACAGTTGTGCTCTCAGTTGTTGTGGCTGATGTTGATTCTGTTGTTGTGGTTGGTGTAGTTGTCTCAGTTGTACTAACAGTTGTGCTCTCAATTGTTGTGGCTGATGTTGATTCTGTTGTTGTGGTTGGTGTAGTTGTCTCAGTTGTACTAACAGTTGTGCTCTCAGTTGTTGTGGCTGGTGTGGTTGTTTCAGTTGTACTAACAGTTGTGCTCTCAGTTGTTGTCGCTGGTGTAGTTGTACTAACAGTTGTGCTCTCAGTTGTTGTGGCTGATGTTGGTTCTGTTGTTGTGGTTGGTGTAGTTGTCTCAGTTGTACTAACAGTTGTGATCTCAGTTGTTGTGGCAGGTGTAGTTGTCTCAGTTGTACTAAAAGTTGTGATCTCAGTTGTTGTGGCTGGTGTAGTTGTTTCAGTTGTACTGACAGTTGTGCTCTCAGTTTTTGTGTCTGGTGTGGTTGTTTCAGTTGTACTAACAGTTGTGCTCTCAGTTGTCATGGCTGTTGCAGATTCTGTTATTATTGGTGCTGGTGTAGATGTTTCAGATGTACTAACAGTTGTGCTCTCAGTTTTTGTTGATGTTGAAGATTCTGTTGTTGTTGTTGGTGGTGCTGGTGTAGTTGTCTCAGTTGTAGTAACAGTTGTCCTCTCAGTTGTTGTGGCTGGTGTAGTTGTTTCAGTTGTACTAACAGTTGTTGTGGCTGAGGTTGATTCTGTTGTTGTGGTTGGTGTAGTTGTTTCAGTTGTACTAACAGTTGTGCTCTCAGTTGTTCTGGCTGGTGTAGTTGTTTCAGTTGTACTAATAGTTGTGCTCTCAGTTGTTGTGGCTGGCGTGGTTGTTTCAGTTGTACTAACAGTTGTGCTCTCAGTTGTTCTGGCTGGTGTAGTTGTTTCATTTGTGCTCTCAGTTGTTGTGGCTGGTGTAGTTGTTTCAGTTGTACTAACAGTGGTGCTCTCAGTAGTTGTGGCTGATGTTGATTCTGTTGTTGTGGCTGGTATAGTTGTCTCAGTTGTACTAACAGTTGTGCTCTCAGTTGTTGTGGCTGGTGTAGATGTTTCAGTTGTACTAACAGTTGTGCTCTCAGTTGTTGTGGCTGATGTTGATTCTGTTGTTGTTGTTGTGGTTGGTGTAGTTGTCTCAGTTGTATTTACAGTTGTGCTCTCAGTTGTTGTGGCTGGTGTGGTTGTTTCAGTTGTACTAACAGTTGTGCTCTCAGTTGTTGTGGCTGGTGTAGTTGTACTAACAGTTGTGCTCTCAGTTGTTGTGGCTGATGTTGATTCTGTTGTTGTGGTTGGTGTGGTTGTTTCAGTTGTACTAACAGTTGTGCTCTCAGTTGTTGTGGCTGGTGTAGTTGTCTCGGTTGTACTAACAGTTGTGGTCTCAGTTGTTGTGGTTGGTGTAGTTGTTTCAGTTGTTCTCTCAGTTGTTGTGGCTGGTGTAGTTATTTCAGTTGAACTAACAGTTGTGCTCTCAGTTGTGGTTAGTGTAGTTGTCTCAGTTGTACTAACAGTTGTGCTCTCAATTGTTGTGGCTGATGTTGATTCTGTTGTTGTTGTTGTGGTTGGTGTAGTTGTCTCAGTTGTATTAACAGTTGTGCTCTCAGTTGTTGTGGCTGGTGTGGTTGTTTCAGTTGTACTAACAGTTGTGCTCTGAGTTGTTGTCGCTGGTGTAGTTGTACTAACAGTTGTGCTCTCAGTTGTTGTGGCTGATGTTGATTCTGTTGTTGTGGTTGGTGTAGTTGTTTCAGTTGTACTAACAGTTGTGCTCTCAGTTGTTGTGGCTGGTGTAGTGGTTTCAGTTGTACTAAGAGTTGTGCTCTCAGTTGTTGTGGCTGGTGTGGTTGTTTCAGTTGTACTAACAGTTGTGCTCTCAGTTGTTGTGGCTGGTGTAGTTGTCTCGGTTGTACTAACAGTTGTGGTCTCAGTTGTTGTGGTTGGTGTAGTTGTTTCAGTTGTAATAACAGTTGTGCTCTCAGTTGTTGTGGCTGGTGTAGTTGTCTCAGTTGAACTAACAGTTGTGCTCTCAGTTGTGGCTGGTGTAGTTGTTTCAGTTGTACTAACAGTTGTGCTCTCAGTTGTTGTGGCTGATGTTGATTCTGTTGTTGTTGTTGTTGTTGTTGTGGTTGGTGTAGTTGTCTCAGTTGTACTAACAGTTGTGCTCTCAGTTGTTGTGGCTGGTGTAGTTGTCTCGGTTGTACTAACAGTTGTGGTCTCAGTTGTTGTGGCTGGTGTAGTTGTTTCAGTTGTACTAAGAGTTGTGCTCTCAGTTGTTGTGGCTAGTGTGGTTGTTTCAGTTGTACTAACAGTTGTGCTCTCAGTTGTTGTGGCTGATGTTGATTCTGTTGTTGTAGTTGGTATAGTTGTTTCAGTTGTACTAACAGTTGTGCTCTCAGTTGTTGTGTCTGGTGTAGTTTCAGTTGTACTAACAGTAGTGCTCTGAGTTGTTGTGGCTGATGTTGGTTCTGTTGTTGTGGTTGGTGTAGTTGTCTCAGTTGTACTAACAGTTGTGCTCTCAGTTGTTGTGGCTGATGTTGATTCTGTTGTTGTGGTTGGTGTAGTTGTCTCAGTTGTACTAACAGTTGTGCTCTCAATTGTTGTGGCTGATGTTGATTCTGTTGTTGTGGTTGGTGTAGTTGTCTCAGTTGTACTAACAGTTGTGCTCTCAGTTGTTGTGGCTGGTGTGGTTGTTTCAGTTGTACTAACAGTTGTGCTCTCAGTTGTTGTGGCTGGTGTGGTTGTTTCAGTTGTACTAACAGTTGTGCTCTCAGTTGTTGTGGCTGATGTTGGTTCTGTTGTTGTGGTTGGTGTAGTTGTCTCAGTTGTACTAACAGTTGTGATCTCAGTTGTTGTGGCAGGTGTAGTTGTCTCAGTTGTACTAACAGTTGTGATCTCAGTTGTTGTGGCTGGTGTAGTTGTTTCAGTTGTACTGACAGTTGTGCTCTCAGTTTTTGTGTCTGGTGTGGTTGTTTCAGTTGTACTAACAGTTGTGCTCTCAGTTGTCATGGCTGTTGCAGATTCTGTTATTATTGGTGCTGGTGTAGATGTTTCAGATGTACTAACAGTTGTGCTCTCAGTTTTTTTTGATGTTGAAGATTCTGTTGTTGTTGTTGGTGGTGCTGGTGTAGTTGTCTCAGTTGTAGTAACAGTTGTCCTCTCAGTTGTTGTGGCTGGTGTAGTTGTTTCAGTTGTACTAACAGTTGTTGTGGCTGAGGTTGATTCTGTTGTTGTGGTTGGTGTAGTTGTTTCAGTTGTACTAACAGTTGTGCTCTCAGTTGTTCTGGCTGGTGTAGTTGTTTCAGTTGTACTAATAGTTGTGCTCTCAGTTGTTGTGGCTGGCGTGGTTGTTTCAGTTGTACTAACAGTTGTGCTCTCAGTTGTTCTGGCTGGTGTAGTTGTTTCATTTGTGCTCTCAGTTGTTGTGGCTGGTGTAGTTGTTTCAGTTGTACTAACAGTTGTGCTCTCAGTAGTTGTGGCTGATGTTGATTCTGTTGTTGTGGCTGGTATAGTTGTCTCAGTTGTACTAACAGTTGTGCTCTCAGTTGTTGTGGCTGGTGTAGATGTTTCAGTTGTACTAACAGTTGTGCTCTCAGTTGTTGTGGCTGATGTTGATTCTGTTGTTGTTGTTGTGGTTGGTGTAGTTGTCTCAGTTGTATTTACAGTTGTGCTCTCAGTTGTTGTGGCTGGTGTGGTTGTTTCAGTTGTACTAACAGTTGATCTCTCTGTTGTTGTGGCTGGTGTAGTTGTACTAACAGTTGTGCTCTCAGTTGTTGTGGCTGATGTTGATTCTGTTGATTCTGTTGTTGTGGTTGGTGTAGTTGTTTCAGTTGTACTAACAGTTGTGCTCTCAGTTGTTGTGGCTGGTGTGGTTGTTTCAGTTGTACTAACAGTTGTGGTCTCAGTTGTTGTGGTTGGTGTAGTTGTTTCAGTTGTGCTCTCAGTTGTTGTGGCTGGTGTAGTTATTTCAGTTGTAATAACAGTTGTGCTCTCAGTTGTGGCTGGTGTAGTTGTTTCAGTTGTACTAACAGTTGTGCTTTCAGTTGTTGTGGCTGGTGTGGTTGTTTCAGTTGTACTAACAGTTGTGCTCTCAGTTGCTGTGGCTGGTGTAGTTGTCTCAGTTGTACTAACAGCTGTGGTCTCAGTTGTTGTGGCTGGTGTAGTAGTTTCAGTTGTACTAACAGTTGTGCTCTCAGTTGTTGTGGCTGGTGTAGTTGTTTCAGTTGTACTAACAGTTGTGCTCTCAGTTGTTCTGGCTGGTGTAGTTGTTTCAGTTGTACTAATAGTTGTGCTCTCAGTTGTTGTGGCTGGCGTGGTTGTTTCAGTTGTACTAACAGTTGTGCTTTCAGTTGTACTAACAGTTGTGCTCTCAGTTGTTCTGGCTGGTGTAGTTGTTTCATTTGTGCTCTCAGTTGTTGTGGCTGGTGTAGTTGTTTCAGTTGTACTAGCAGTTGTGCTCTCAGTAGTTGTGGCTGATGTTGATTCTGTTGTTGTGGCTGGTATAGTTGTCTCAGTTGTACTAACAGTTGTGCTCTCAGTTGTTGTGGCTGGTGTAGATGTTTCAGTTGTACTAACAGTTGTGCTCTCAGTTGTTGTGGCTGATGTTGATTCTGTTGTTGTTGTTGTGGTTGGTGTAGTTGTCTCAGTTGTATTAACAGTTGTGCTCACAGTTGTTGTGGCTGGTGTGGTTGTTTCAGTTGTACTAACAGTTGTGCTCTCAGTTGTTGTGGCTGATGTTGATTTTGTTGTTGTGGTTGGTGTAGTTGTTTCAGTTGTACTAACAGTTGTGCTCTCAGTTGTTGTGGCTGGTGTAGTGGTTTCAGTTGTGCTAACAGTTGTGGTCTCAGTTGTTGTGGCTGGTGTGGTTGTTTCAGATGTACTAAGAGTTGTGCTCTCAGTTGTTGTGGCTGGTGTAGTTGTCTCGGTTGTACTAACAGTTGTGGTCTCAGTTGTTGTGGTTGGTGTAGTTGTTTCAGTTGTGCTCTCAGTTGTTGTGGCTGGTGTAGTTGTCTCAGTTGAACTAACAGTTGTGCTCTCAGTTGTGGTTGGTGTAGTTGTCTCAGTTGTACTAACAGTTGTGCTCTCAATTGTTGTGGCTGATGTTGATTCTGTTGTTGTTGTTGTGGTTGGTGTAGTTGTCTCAGTTGTATTAACAGTTGTGCTCTCAGTTGTTGTGGCTGGTGTGGTTGTTTCAGTTGTACTAACAGTTGTGCTCTGAGTTGTTGTCGCTGGTGTAGTTGTACTAACAGTTGTGCTCTCAGTTGTTGTGGCTGATGTTGATTCTGTTGTTATGGTTGGTGTAGTTGTTTCAGTTGTACTAACAGTTGTGCTCTCAGTTGTTGTGGCTGGTGTGGTTGTTTCAGTTGTACTAACAGTTGTGCTCTCAGTTGTTGTGGCTGGTGTAGTTGTCTCGGTTGTACTAATAGTTGTGGTCTCAGTTGTTGTGGTTGGTGTAGTTGTTTCAGTTGTAATAACAGTTGTGCTCTCAGTTGTTGTGGCTGGTGTAGTTGTCTCAGTTGAACTAACAGTTGTGCTCTCAGTTGTGGCTGGTGTAGTTGTTTCAGTTGTACTAACAGTTGTGCTCAAAGTTGTTGTGGCTGATATTGATTCTGTTGTTGTGGTTGGTGTAGTTGTCTCAGTTGTACTAACAGTTGTGCTCTCAGTTGTTGTGGCTGGTGTAGTTGTTTCAGTTGTACTAACAGTTGTGCTCTCAGTTGTTGTGGCTGATGTTGATTCTGTTGTTGTTGTTGTTGTTGTTGTGGTTGGTGTAGTTGTCTCAGTTGTACTAACAGTTGTGCTCTCAGTTGTTGTGGCTGGTGTAGTTGTCTCGGTTGTACTAACAGTTGTGGTCTCAGTTGTTGTGGCTGGTGTAGTTGTTTCAGTTGTACTAAGAGTTGTGCTCTCAGTTGTTGTGGCTAGTGTGGTTGTTTCAGTTGTACTAACAGTTGTGCTCTCAGTTGTTGTGGCTGATGTTGATTCTGTTGTTGTAGTTGGTATAGTTGTTTCAGTTGTACTAACAGTTGTGCTCTCAGTTGTTGTGTCTGGTGTAGTTTCAGTTGTACTAACAGTAGTGCTCTGAGTTGTTGTGGCTGATGTTGGTTCTGTTGTTGTGGTTGGTGTAGTTGTCTCAGTTGTACTAACAGTTGTGCTCTCAGTTGTTGTGGCTGATGTTGATTCTGTTGTTGTGGTTGGTGTAGTTGTCTCAGTTGTACTAACAGTTGTGCTCTCAATTGTTGTGGCTGATGTTGATTCTGTTGTTGTGGTTGGTGTAGTTGTCTCAGTTGTACTAACAGTTGTGCTCTCAGTTGTTGTGGCTGGTGTGGTTGTTTCAGTTGTACTAACAGTTGTGCTCTCAGTTGTTGTCGCTGGTGTAGTTGTACTAACAGTTGTGCTCTCAGTTGTTGTGGCTGATGTTGGTTCTGTTGTTGTGGTTGGTGTAGTTGTCTCAGTTGTACTAACAGTTGTGATCTCAGTTGTTGTGGCAGGTGTAGTTGTCTCAGTTGTACTAAAAGTTGTGATCTCAGTTGTTGTGGCTGGTGTAGTTGTTTCAGTTGTACTGACAGTTGTGCTCTCAGTTTTTGTGTCTGGTGTGGTTGTTTCAGTTGTACTAACAGTTGTGCTCTCAGTTGTCATGGCTGTTGCAGATTCTGTTATTATTGGTGCTGGTGTAGATGTTTCAGATGTACTAACAGTTGTGCTCTCAGTTTTTGTTGATGTTGAAGATTCTGTTGTTGTTGTTGGTGGTGCTGGTGTAGTTGTCTCAGTTGTAGTAACAGTTGTCCTCTCAGTTGTTGTGGCTGGTGTAGTTGTTTCAGTTGTACTAACAGTTGTTGTGGCTGAGGTTGATTCTGTTGTTGTGGTTGGTGTAGTTGTTTCAGTTGTACTAACAGTTGTGCTCTCAGTTGTTCTGGCTGGTGTAGTTGTTTCAGTTGTACTAATAGTTGTGCTCTCAGTTGTTGTGGCTGGCGTGGTTGTTTCAGTTGTACTAACAGTTGTGCTCTCAGTTGTTCTGGCTGGTGTAGTTGTTTCATTTGTGCTCTCAGTTGTTGTGGCTGGTGTAGTTGTTTCAGTTGTACTAACAGTGGTGCTCTCAGTAGTTGTGGCTGATGTTGATTCTGTTGTTGTGGCTGGTATAGTTGTCTCAGTTGTACTAACAGTTGTGCTCTCAGTTGTTGTGGCTGGTGTAGATGTTTCAGTTGTACTAACAGTTGTGCTCTCAGTTGTTGTGGCTGATGTTGATTCTGTTGTTGTTGTTGTGGTTGGTGTAGTTGTCTCAGTTGTATTTACAGTTGTGCTCTCAGTTGTTGTGGCTGGTGTGGTTGTTTCAGTTGTACTAACAGTTGTGCTCTCAGTTGTTGTGGCTGGTGTAGTTGTACTAACAGTTGTGCTCTCAGTTGTTGTGGCTGATGTTGATTCTGTTGTTGTGGTTGGTGTGGTTGTTTCAGTTGTACTAACAGTTGTGCTCTCAGTTGTTGTGGCTGGTGTAGTTGTCTCGGTTGTACTAACAGTTGTGGTCTCAGTTGTTGTGGTTGGTGTAGTTGTTTCAGTTGTTCTCTCAGTTGTTGTGGCTGGTGTAGTTATTTCAGTTGAACTAACAGTTGTGCTCTCAGTTGTGGTTAGTGTAGTTGTCTCAGTTGTACTAACAGTTGTGCTCTCAATTGTTGTGGCTGATGTTGATTCTGTTGTTGTTGTTGTGGTTGGTGTAGTTGTCTCAGTTGTATTAACAGTTGTGCTCTCAGTTGTTGTGGCTGGTGTGGTTGTTTCAGTTGTACTAACAGTTGTGCTCTGAGTTGTTGTCGCTGGTGTAGTTGTACTAACAGTTGTGCTCTCAGTTGTTGTGGCTGATGTTGATTCTGTTGTTGTGGTTGGTGTAGTTGTTTCAGTTGTACTAACAGTTGTGCTCTCAGTTGTTGTGGCTGGTGTAGTGGTTTCAGTTGTACTAAGAGTTGTGCTCTCAGTTGTTGTGGCTGGTGTGGTTGTTTCAGTTGTACTAACAGTTGTGCTCTCAGTTGTTGTGGCTGGTGTAGTTGTCTCGGTTGTACTAACAGTTGTGGTCTCAGTTGTTGTGGTTGGTGTAGTTGTTTCAGTTGTAATAACAGTTGTGCTCTCAGTTGTTGTGGCTGGTGTAGTTGTCTCAGTTGAACTAACAGTTGTGCTCTCAGTTGTGGCTGGTGTAGTTGTTTCAGTTGTACTAACAGTTGTGCTCTCAGTTGTTGTGGCTGATGTTGATTCTGTTGTTGTTGTTGTTGTTGTTGTGGTTGGTGTAGTTGTCTCAGTTGTACTAACAGTTGTGCTCTCAGTTGTTGTGGCTGGTGTAGTTGTCTCGGTTGTACTAACAGTTGTGGTCTCAGTTGTTGTGGCTGGTGTAGTTGTTTCAGTTGTACTAAGAGTTGTGCTCTCAGTTGTTGTGGCTAGTGTGGTTGTTTCAGTTGTACTAACAGTTGTGCTCTCAGTTGTTGTGGCTGATGTTGATTCTGTTGTTGTAGTTGGTATAGTTGTTTCAGTTGTACTAACAGTTGTGCTCTCAGTTGTTGTGTCTGGTGTAGTTTCAGTTGTACTAACAGTAGTGCTCTGAGTTGTTGTGGCTGATGTTGGTTCTGTTGTTGTGGTTGGTGTAGTTGTCTCAGTTGTACTAACAGTTGTGCTCTCAGTTGTTGTGGCTGATGTTGATTCTGTTGTTGTGGTTGGTGTAGTTGTCTCAGTTGTACTAACAGTTGTGCTCTCAATTGTTGTGGCTGATGTTGATTCTGTTGTTGTGGTTGGTGTAGTTGTCTCAGTTGTACTAACAGTTGTGCTCTCAGTTGTTGTGGCTGGTGTGGTTGTTTCAGTTGTACTAACAGTTGTGCTCTCAGTTGTTGTGGCTGGTGTGGTTGTTTCAGTTGTACTAACAGTTGTGCTCTCAGTTGTTGTGGCTGATGTTGGTTCTGTTGTTGTGGTTGGTGTAGTTGTCTCAGTTGTACTAACAGTTGTGATCTCAGTTGTTGTGGCAGGTGTAGTTGTCTCAGTTGTACTAACAGTTGTGATCTCAGTTGTTGTGGCTGGTGTAGTTGTTTCAGTTGTACTGACAGTTGTGCTCTCAGTTTTTGTGTCTGGTGTGGTTGTTTCAGTTGTACTAACAGTTGTGCTCTCAGTTGTCATGGCTGTTGCAGATTCTGTTATTATTGGTGCTGGTGTAGATGTTTCAGATGTACTAACAGTTGTGCTCTCAGTTTTTTTTGATGTTGAAGATTCTGTTGTTGTTGTTGGTGGTGCTGGTGTAGTTGTCTCAGTTGTAGTAACAGTTGTCCTCTCAGTTGTTGTGGCTGGTGTAGTTGTTTCAGTTGTACTAACAGTTGTTGTGGCTGAGGTTGATTCTGTTGTTGTGGTTGGTGTAGTTGTTTCAGTTGTACTAACAGTTGTGCTCTCAGTTGTTCTGGCTGGTGTAGTTGTTTCAGTTGTACTAATAGTTGTGCTCTCAGTTGTTGTGGCTGGCGTGGTTGTTTCAGTTGTACTAACAGTTGTGCTCTCAGTTGTTCTGGCTGGTGTAGTTGTTTCATTTGTGCTCTCAGTTGTTGTGGCTGGTGTAGTTGTTTCAGTTGTACTAACAGTTGTGCTCTCAGTAGTTGTGGCTGATGTTGATTCTGTTGTTGTGGCTGGTATAGTTGTCTCAGTTGTACTAACAGTTGTGCTCTCAGTTGTTGTGGCTGGTGTAGATGTTTCAGTTGTACTAACAGTTGTGCTCTCAGTTGTTGTGGCTGATGTTGATTCTGTTGTTGTTGTTGTGGTTGGTGTAGTTGTCTCAGTTGTATTTACAGTTGTGCTCTCAGTTGTTGTGGCTGGTGTGGTTGTTTCAGTTGTACTAACAGTTGATCTCTCTGTTGTTGTGGCTGGTGTAGTTGTACTAACAGTTGTGCTCTCAGTTGTTGTGGCTGATGTTGATTCTGTTGATTCTGTTGTTGTGGTTGGTGTAGTTGTTTCAGTTGTACTAACAGTTGTGCTCTCAGTTGTTGTGGCTGGTGTGGTTGTTTCAGTTGTACTAACAGTTGTGGTCTCAGTTGTTGTGGTTGGTGTAGTTGTTTCAGTTGTGCTCTCAGTTGTTGTGGCTGGTGTAGTTATTTCAGTTGTAATAACAGTTGTGCTCTCAGTTGTGGCTGGTGTAGTTGTTTCAGTTGTACTAACAGTTGTGCTTTCAGTTGTTGTGGCTGGTGTGGTTGTTTCAGTTGTACTAACAGTTGTGCTCTCAGTTGTTGTGGCTGGTGTAGTTGTCTCGGTTGTACTAACAGTTGTGGTCTCAGTTGTTGTGGTTGGTGTAGTTGTTTCAGTTGTGCTCTCAGTTGTTGTGGCTGGTGTATTTGTGTCAGTTGAACTAACAGTTGTGCTCTCAGTTGTGGCTGGTGTAGTTGTTTCAGTTTTACTAACAGTTGTGCTCTCAGTTTTTGTGGCTGATGTTGATTCTGTTGTTGTGGTTGGTGTAGTTGCCTCAGTTGTACTAACAGTTGTGCTCTCAGTTGTTGTGGCTGGTGTAGTTGTTTCAGTTGTACTAACAGTTGTGCTCTCAGTTGTTGTGGCTGATGTTGATTCTGTTGTTGTGGTTGGTGTAGTTGTCTCAGTTGTACTAACAGTTGTGCTCTCAATTGTTGTGGCTGATGTTGATTCTGTTGTTGTTGTTGTGGTTGGTGTAGTTGTCTCAGTTGTATTAACAGTTGTGCTTTCAGTTGTTGTTGCTGGTGTGGTTGTTTCAGTTGTACTAAAAGTTGTGCTCTGAGTTGTTGTCGCTGGTGTAGTTGTACTAACAGTTGTGCTCTCAGTTGTTGTGGCTGATGTTGATTCTGTTGTTGTGGTTGGTGTAGTTGTTTCAGTTGTACTAACAGTTGTGTTCTCAGTTGTTGTGGCTGGTGTAGTGGTTTCATTTGTACTAAGAGTTGTGCTCTTAGTTGTTGTGGCTGGTGTGGTTGTTTCAGGTGTACTAACAGTTGTGGTCTCAGTTATTGTGGTTGGTGTAGTTGTCTCAGTTGTACTAACAGTTGTGCTCTCAGTTGTTGTGACTGGTGTAGTTGTTTCAGTTGTAATAACAGTTGTGCTCTCAGTTGTTGTGGCTGGTGTAGTTGTCTCAGTTGAACTAACAGTTGTGCTCTCAGTTGTGGCTGGTGTAGTTGTTTCAGTTGTACTAACAGTTGTGCTCTCAGTTGTTGTGGCTGATGTTGATTCTGTTGTTGTGGTTGGTGTAGTTGTCTCAGTTGTACTAACAGTTGTGCTCTCAGTTGTTGTGGCTGGTGTAGTTGTTTCAGTTGTACTAAGAGTTGTGCTCTCAGTTGTTGTGGCTGATGTTGATTCTGTTGTTGTTGTTGTTGTGGTTGGTGTAGTTGTCTCAGTTGTACTAACAGTTGTGCTCTCAGTTGTTGTGGCTGGTGTAGTTGTCTCGGTTGTACTAACAGTTGTGGTCTCAGTTGTTGTGGCTGGTGTAGTTGTTTCAGTTGTACTAAGAGTTGTGCTCTCAGTTGTTGTGGCTAGTGTGGTTGTTTCAGTTGTACTAACAGTTGTGCTCTCAGTTGTTGTGTCTGGTGTAGTTTCAGTTGTACTAACAGTAGTGCTCTGAGTTGTTGTGGCTGATGTTGGTTCTGTTGTTGTGGTTGGTGTAGTTGTCTCAGTTGTACTAACTGTTATGCTCTCAGTTGTTGTGGCTGATGTTGATTCTGTTGTTGTGGTTGGTGTAGTTGTCTCAGTTGTACTAACAGTTGTGCTCTCAGTTGTTGTGGCTGGTGTAGTTGTTTCAGTTGTACTAACAGTTGTGCTCTCAGTTGTTGTGGCTGATGTTGATTCTGTTGTTGTGGTTGGTGTAGTTGTCTCAGTTGTACTAACAGTTGTGCTCTCAATTGTTGTGGCTGATGTTGATTCTGTTGTTGTTGTTGTGGTTGGTGTAGTTGTCTCAGTTGTATTAACAGTTGTGCTCTCAGTTGTTGTGGCTGGTGTGGTTGTTTCAGTAGTACTAACAGTTGTGCTCTGAGTTGTTGTCGCTGGTGTAGTTGTACTAACAGTTGTGCTCTCAGTTGTTGTGGCTGATGTTGGTTCTGTTGTTGTGGTTGGTGTAGTTGTCTCAGTTGTACTAACAGTTGTGATCTCAGTTGTTGTGGCAGGTGTAGTTGTCTCAGTTGTACTAACAGTTGTGATCTCAGTTGTTGTGGCTGGTGTAGTTGTTTCAGTTGTACTGACAGTTGTGCTCTCAGTTTTTGTTTCTGGTGTAGTTGTTTCAGTTGTACTAACAGTTGTGCTCTCAGTTGTCATGGCTGTTGCAGATTCTGTTATTATTGGTGCTGGTGTAGATGTTTCAGATGTACTAACATTTGTGCTCTCAGTTTTTGTTGATGTTGAAGAATCTGTTGTTGTTGGTGGTGGTTCTGGTGTAGTTGTCTCAGTTGTAGTAACAGTTGTCCTCTCAGTTGTTGTGGCTGGTGTAGTTGTTTCATTTGTACTAACAGTTGTTGTGGCTGAGGTTGATTCTGTTGTTGTGGTTGGTGTAGTTGTTTCAGTTGTACTAACAGTTGTGCTCTCAGTTGTTGTGGCTGGTGTCGTTGTTTCAGTTGTACTCACAGTTGTTCTCTCAGTTGTTGTGGTTGGTGTAGTTGTTTCAGTTGTGCTCTCAGTTGTTGTGGCTGGTTTAGTTGTTTCAGTTGTACTAACAGTTGTGCTTTCAGTTGTTGTGGCTGATGTTGATTCTGTTATTGTGGTTGGTGTAGTTGTTTCAGTTGTACTAACAGTTGTGCTCTCAGTTGTTGTGGCTGATGTTGATTCTGTTGTTGTGGTTGGTGTAGTTGTTTCAGTTGTACTAACAGTTGTGCTCTCGGTTGTTGTGGCTGGTGTAGTTGTTTCAGTTGTACTAACAGTTGTGCTCTCAGTTGTTGTGGCTGATGTTGATTCTGTTGTTGTGGTTGGTGTAGTTGTCTCAGTTGTACTAACAGTTGTGCTCTCAGTTGTTGTGGCAGGTGTAGTTGTCTCAGTTGTACTAACAGTTGTGATCTCAGTTGTTGTGGCTGGTGTAGTTTTTTCAGTTGTACTGACAGTAGTGCTCTCAATTTTTGTGTCTGGTGTGGTTGTTTCAGTTGTACTAACAGTTGTGCTCTCAGTTGTCGTGGCTGTTGCAGATTCTGTTATTATTGGTGCTGGTGTAGTTGTTTCAGTTGTACTAACAGTTGTTGTGGCTGAGGTTGATTCTGTTGTTGTGGTTGGTGTAGTTGTTTCAGTTGTACTAACAGTTGTGCTCTCAGTTGTTGTCGCTGGTGCAGTTGTACTAACAGTTGTGCTCTCTGTTGTTGTGGCTGGTGTAGTTGTTTCAGTTCTACTAACAGTTTTGCTCTCAGTTGTTGTCGCTGGTGTAGTTGTTTCAGTTTTACTAACAGTAGTGCTCTCAGTTGTTGTGGCTGGTGTAGTTGTCTCAGTTGTACTAACAGTTGTGCTCTCAGTTGTGGCTGGTGTAGTTGTTTCAGTTGTACTAACAGTTGTGGTCTCAGTTGTGGCTGATCTTGGTTCTGTTGTTGTGTTTGGTGTAGTTGTCTCAGTTGTACTAACAGTTGTGATCTCAGTTGTTGTGGCAGTTGTAGTTGTCTCAGTTGTACTAACAGTTGTGCTCTCAGTTGTTGTGGCTGGTGTAGTTGTCTCAGTTGTACTAACAGTTTTGCTCTCAGTTGTTGTGGTTGGTGTAGTTGTTTCAGTTGTGCTCTCAGTTGTTGTGGCTGGTGTAGTTGTTTCAGTTGTACTAACAGTTGTGCTCTCAGTTATTGTGGCTGATGTTGATTCTCTTGTTGTGGTTGGTGTAGTTGTTTCAGTTGTACTAACAGTTGTGCTTTCAGTTGTTGTGGCTGATGTTGATTCTGTTGTTGTGGTTGGTGTAGTTGTTTCAGTTGTACTAACAGTTGTGCTCTCAGTTTTTGTGGCTGATGTTGATTCTGTTGTTGTGGCTGGTGTAGTTGATTCAGTTGTACTAACAGTTGTGCTCTCACTTGTGGCTGGTGTGGTTGTTTCAGTTGTACTAACAGTTGTGCTCTCAGTTGTTGTGGCTGATGTTGATTCTGTTGTTGTGGTTGGTGTAGTTGTTTCAGTTGTACTAACAGTTGTGCTTTTAGTTGTTGTGGCTGGTGTTGATTCTGTTGTTGTGGTTGGTGTAGTTGTTTCAGTTGTACTGAAAGTTGTGTTCTCAGTTGTTGTGGCTGGTGTAGTGGTTTCAGTTGTGATTTCAGTTGTTGTGGCTGGTGTTGATTCTGTTGTTGTGGTTGGTGTAGTTGTTTCAGTTGTACTGAAAGTTGTGCTCTCAGTTGTTGTGGCTGATGTTGATTCTGTTTTTGTGGTTGGTGTAGTTGTTTCAGTTGTACTAACAGTTGTGCTTTCAGTTGTTGTGGCTGATGTTGGTTCTGTTGTTGTGGTTGGTGTAGTTGTCTCAGTTGTACTAACAGTTGTGATCTCAGTTGTTGTGGCAGTTGTAGTTGTCTCACTTGTACTAACAGTTGTGCTCTCAGTTGTTGTGGCTGGTGTAGTTGTTTCAGGTGTACTAACAGTTGTGCTTTCAGTTGTTGTGGCTGATGTTGATTCTATTGTTGGGGTTGGTGTAGTTGTCTCAGT
This sequence comes from Ctenopharyngodon idella, assembly GCF_019924925.1. Classification (NCBI taxonomy): domain Eukaryota; kingdom Metazoa; phylum Chordata; class Actinopteri; order Cypriniformes; family Xenocyprididae; genus Ctenopharyngodon; species Ctenopharyngodon idella. The sequence goes on from NC_067220.1 coordinate 44,690,113, forward strand.
TGTACTAACAGTTGTGATCTCAGTTGTTGTGGCTGGTGTAGTTGTTTCAGTAGTAGTGACAGTTGTGCTCTCAGTTGTTGTGTCTGGTGTGGTTGTTTCAGTTGTACTAACAGTTGTGCTCTTAGTTGTTGTTGATGTTGAAGATTCTGTTGTTGTTGTTGTTGGTGGTGCTGGTGTAGTTGTCTCAGTTGTACTAACAGTTGTCCTCTCAGTTGTTGTGGCTGGTGTAGTTGTTTCAGTTGTACTAACAGTTGTGCTCTCAGTTTTTGTCGCTGGTGTAGTTGTACTAACAGTTGTACTCTCAGTTGTTGTGGCTGAGGTTGATTCTGTTGTTGTGGTTGTTGTTGAGGTTGGTGTAGTTGTCTCAGTTGTACTAACAGTTGTGCTCTCAGTTGTTGTAGCTGGTGTAGTTGTTTCATTTGTACTAACAGTTGTGGTCTCAGTTGTTGTGGTTGGTGTAGTTGTTTCAGTTGTGCTCTCAGTTGTTGTGGCTGGTGTAGTTGTTTCAGTTGTACTCACAGTTGTGCTCTCAGTTGTTGTGGCTGATGTTGATTCTGTTGTTGTGGTTGGTGTAGTTGTTTCAGTTGTACTAACAGTTGTGCTCTCAGTTCTTGTGGCTGATGTTGATTCTGTTGTTGTGGTTGGTGTAGTTGTTTCAGTTGTACTAACAGTTGTGCTCTCAGTTGTTGTGGCTGGTGTAGTTGTTTCAGTTGTAGTAACAGTTGTGGTCTCAGTTGTTGTGGCTGGTGTAGTTGTTTCAGTTGTACTAACAGTTGTTGTGGCTGAGGTTGATTCTGTTGTTGTGGTTGGTGTAGTTGTTTCAGTTGTACTAACAGTTGTGCTCTCAGTTGTTGTGGCTGGTGTAGTTGTTTCAGTTGTACTCACAGTTGTTCTCTCAGTTGTTGTGGTTGGTGTAGTTGTTTCAGTTGTGCTCTCAGTTGTTGTGGCTGGTGTAGTTGTTTCAGTTGTACTAACAGTTGCGCTCTCAGTTGTTGTGGCTGGTGTGGTTGTTTCAGTTGTACTATCAGTCGTGCTCTCAGCTGTTGTGGCTGATGTTGATTCTGTTGTTGTGGTTGATGTAGTTGTTTCAGTTGTACTAACAGTTGTGCTTTCAGTTGTTGTGGCTGGTGTTGATTCTGTTGTTGTGGTTGGTGTAGTTGTTTCAGTTGTACTAACAGTTGTGCTCTCAGTTGCTGTGGCTGGTGTAGTGGTTTCAGTTGTACTAACAGTTGTGCTCTCAGTTGTTGTGGCTGGTGTACTTATTTCAGTTGTACTAAGAGTTGTGCTCTCAGTTGTTGTGGCTGGTGTGGTTGTTTCAGTTGTACTAACAGTTGTGGTCTCAGTTGTTATGGTTGGTGTAGTTGTTTCAGTTGTGCTCTCAGTTGTTGTGGCTGGTGTGGTTGTTTCAGTTGTACTATCAGTTGTGCTCTCAGTTGTTGTGGCTGATGTTGATTCTGTTGTTGTGGTTGGTGTAGTTGTTTCAGTTGTACTAACAGTTGTGCTTTCAGTTGTTGTGGCTGGTGTTGATTCTGTTGTTGTGGTTGGTGTAGTTGTTTCAGTTGTACTCACAGTTGTGCTCTCAGTTGTTGTGGCTGATGTTGATTCTGTTGTTGTGGTTGGTGTAGTTGTTTCAGTTGTACTAACAGTTATGCTCTCATTTGTTGTGGCTGGTGTAGTTGTTTCAGTTGTGCTTTCAGTTGTTGTGGCTCGTGTTGATTCTGTTGTTGTGGTTGGTGTAGTTTTTTCAGTTGTACTGAAAGTTGTGCTCTCAGTTGTTGTGGCTGATGTTGATTCTGTTTTTGTGGTTGGTGTAGTTGTTTCAGTTGTACTAACAGGTGTGCTCTCAGTTGTTGTGGCTGATGTTGGTTCTGTTGTTGTGGTTGGTGTAGTTGTCTCAGTTGTACTAACAGTTGTGCTCTTAGTTGTTGTGGCTGGTGTAGTTGCTTCAGTTGTACTAACAGTTGTGCTCTTAGCTGTTGTGGCTGATGTTGATTCTATTGTTGGGGTTGGTGTAGTTGTTTCAGTTGTACTGACAGTTGTGCTCTCAGTTGTCGTGGCTGTTGCAGATTCTGTTATTATTGGTGCTGGTGTAGATGTTTCAGATGTACTAACAGTTGTGCTCTCAGTTGTTGTTGATGTTGAAGATTCTGTTGTTGTTGTTGGTGGTGCTGGTGTAGTTGTCTCAGTTGTACTAACAATTGTCCTCTCAGTTGTTGTGGCTGGTGTAGTTGTTTCAGTTGTACTAACAGTTGTGCTCTCAGTTGTTGTCGCTGGTGTAGTTGTACTAACAGTTGTACTCTCAGTTGTTGTGGCTGAGGTTGATTCTCTTGTTGTGGTTGGTGTAGTTGTTTCCGTTGTACTAACAGTTGTGCTCTCAGTTGTTGTGGCTGATGTTGATTCTGTTGTTGTAGTTGGTGTAGTTGTTTCAGTTGTACTAACAGTTGTGCTCTCAGTTGTTGTGGCTGATGTTGATTCTGTTGTTGTGGTTGGTGTAGTTGTTTCAGTTGTACTAACAGTTGTGCTCTCAGTTGTTGTGGCTGGTGTAGTTGATTCAGTTGTACTCTCAGATGTTGTGGCCGATGTTGATTCTGTTGTTGTGGTTGGTGTAGTTGTTTCAGTTGTACTAACAGTTGTGCTCTCAGGTGTTGTGGCTGATGTTGATTCTGTTGTTGTGGTTGGTGTAGTTGTTTCAGTTGTACTAAGAGTTGTGCTCTCAGTTGTTGTGGCTGGTGTGGTTGTTTCAGGTGTACTAACAGTTGTGGTCTCAGTTGTTGTGGTTGGTGTAGTTGTTTCAGTTGTGCTCTCAGTTGTTGTGGCTGGTGTAGTTGTTTCATTTGTACTAACAGTTGTGCTCTCAGTTGTTGTGGCTGGTGTGGTTGTTTCAGTTGTACTAACAGTTGTGCTCTCAGTTGTTGTGGCAGATGTGGATTCTTTTGTTGTAGTTGGTGTAGTTGTTTCAGTTGTACTAACAGTTGTGCTCTCAGTTGTTGTGTCTGGTGTAGTTGTTTCAGTTGTACTAACAGTAGTGCTCTTAGCTGTTGTAGCTGGTGTAGTTGTCTCAGTTGTACTAACAGTTGTGCTCTCAGTTGTTGTGGCTGATGTTGATTCTGTTGTCGGGGTTGGTGTAGTTGTCTCAGTTGTACTAACAGTTGTGCTCTCAGTTGTTGTGGCTGGAGCAGTTTCAGTTGTACTGACAGTTGTGCTCTCAGTTGTTGTGGCTGGTGTGGTTGTTTCAGTTGTACTAACAGTTGTGCTCTCAGTTGTCGTGGCTGTTGCTGATTCTGTTATTATTGGTGCTGGTGTAGATGTTTCAGATCTACTAACAGTTGTGCTCTCAGTTTTTGTAGCTGTTGAAGATTCTGTTGTTGTTGTTGGTGGTGCTGGTGTAGTTGTCTCAGTTGTACTAACAGTTGTGCTCTCAGTTGTTGTGGCTGGTGTAGTTGTTTCAGTTGTACTAACAGTTGTGCTCTCAGTTGTTGTGGCTGGTGTAGTTGTACTAACACTTGTGCTCTCAGTTGTTGTGGCTGATGTTGATTCTGTTGTTGTGGTTGGTGTAGTTATTTCAGTTGTACTAACAGTTGTGCTTTCAGTTGTTGTGGCTGGTGTAGTGGTTTCAGTTGTACTAACAGTTGTGCTCTCAGTTGTTGTGGCTGGTGTAGTTGTTTCAGTTGTACTAACAGTTGTGCTCTTAGTTGTTTTGGCTGGTGTAGTTATTTCAGATGTAATAACAGTTGTGCTCTCAGTTGTTGTGGCTGGTGTGGTTGTTTCAGTTGTACTATCAGTTGTGCTCTCAGTTGTTGTTGCTGTTGAAGATTCTGTTGTTGTTGTTGGTTGTTCTGGTGTAGTTGTCTCAGTTGTACTAACAGTTGTGCTCTCAGTTGTTGTGGCTGGTGTACTTGTTTCAGTTGTTCTAACCGTTGTGCTCTCAGTTGTTGTGGCTGATGTTGATTCTGTTGTTGTGGCTGGTGTACTTGTTTCAGTTGTACTAACCGTTGTGCTCTCAGTTGTTGTGGCTGGTGTGGTTGTTTCAGTTGTACTATCAGTTGTGCTCTCAGTTGTTGTGGCTGGTGTAGTTGTTTCAGTTGTAATAACAGTTGTGCTCTCAGTTGTTGTGGCTGGTGTTGTTGTTTCAGTTGTACTAACAGTTGTATTCTCAGTTGTTGTGGCTGGTGTGTTTGTTTCAGTTGTACTAACAGTTGTGCTCTCAGTTGTTGTGGCTGATGTTGATTTTGTTGTTGTGGTTGGTGTAGTTGTTTCAGTTGTACTAACAGTTGTCTTCTCAGTTGTTGTGGCTGGTATAGTGGTTTCAGTTGTACTAACAGTTGTGCTCTCAGTTGTTGTGGCTGGTGTAGTTGTTTCAGCTGTACTAACAATTGTGCTCTCAGTTGTTGTGGCTGGTGTAGTTGTTTCAGCTGTACTAACAGTTGTGCTCTCAGTTATTGTGGCTGGTGTAATTGTTTCAGTTGTATTAACAGTTGTGCTCTCAGTTGTTGTGGCTGGTGTAGTTGTCTCAGTTGTAATAACAGTTGTGCTCTCAGTTGTTGTGGCTGGTGTGGTTATTTCAGTTGTACTAACATTTGTGGTCTCAGGTGTCGTGGCTGTTGCTGATTCTGTTATTATTGGTGCTGGTGTAGATGTTTCAGATGTCCTAACAGTTGCGCTCTCAGTTGTTGTTGCTGTTGAAGATTCTGTTGTTGTTGTTGGTTGTTCTGGTGTAGTTGTCTCAGTTGTACTAACAGTTGTGCTCTCAGTTGTTGTGGCTGGTGTACTTGTTTCTGTTGTACTAACCGTTGTGCTCTCAGTTGTTGTGGCTGATGTTGATTCTGTTGTTGTGGTTGGTGTAGGTGTTTCAGTTGTTCTAACAGTTGTGCTCTCAGTTGTTGTGGCTGATGTTGATTCTGTTGTTGTGGTTGGTGTAGTTGTTTCAGTTGTACTAACAGTTGTGCTCTCAGTTGTTGTGGCTGGTGTAGTGGTTTCAGTTGTACTAACAGTTGTGCTCTCAGTTATTGTGGCTGGTGTAGTTGTTTCAGCTGTACTAACAATTGTGCTCTCAGTTGTTGTGGCTGGTGTAGTTGTTTCAGCTGTACTAACAGTGTTACTCTCAGTTTTTGTGGCTGGTGTTGTTGTTTCAGTTGTACTCTCAGTTGTTTTATCTGGTGTGGTTGTTTCAGTTGTACTAACATTTGTGGTCTCTGGTGTCGTGGCTGTTGCTGATTCTGTTATTATTGGTGCTGGTATAGATGTTTCAGATGTCCTAACAGTTGCGCTCTCAGTTGTTGTTGCTGTTGAAGATTCTGTTGTTGTTGTTGGTTGTTCTGGTGTAGTTGTCTCAGTTGTACTAACAGTTGTGCTCTCAGTTGTTGTGGCTGGTGTAGTTGTCTCAGTCGTACCAACAGTTGTGCTTTCAGTTGTTGTGGCTGATGTTGATTCTGTTGTAGTGGCTGTTGTATTTGTTTCATTTGTACTCACAGTTGTGCTTTCAAATGCAGTCGAAGATTGAGTCATTAAAGTTGACAATGTTGTTTGTGATTCTTTTGTGGTGTCTAATGAACTGGTGGAGGATTCACCAAGTGTTGTTGTGATTGTAAAGGGCATTGTTGTTGTTGTTGTTGTGATTGTGGCGGCATCTATTGCTGTTGTAGATGTTTCTGCTACACTAGTGTTGGATGCTTCAGCACTAGATATAATGTATGTTCCAACCGTATCTGAAGAGTTTGTTGTTTGCGTGATAGAGATTTCCACTGTACCTACTAAAATGATAGAAAATGTTTACTTTCAATGGAACTTCATGTGAGTAATCCCAAAAAATATTGAACTTAAAGTCAATTAATGGACAGTGTTAAATATTTTACTAAACATAGGCTAAAACTATCAATTACATGGCAATAAAATGTTTTACTAATTGTCCAATATGTTCGGAAAACAAAAACGAAAATTAACAAAATTCGGTAAGAATCTTTTTTTAAAAATATTAACTGTACCATTAACTATGCGTAATGCAGAACCTGATTTCAACAAGTGCAACATGTTCCTGGATCAACATCTTTGTTGATTCTGGAACAATATTGCCATTAACTAATCAGATTTAAGGGACAAGTTTACAAGTTTATGTCAGGGTTTAGCTTACAACCAGGGTTAGGTGCTTTTGACATTATCCACCTATCATTTCACTCTGATTTTAGGGATAACTTATGGGTAGGGTTAGATTCATGGGTAGGGATATGGTTATGATTAAATTTTTAGACTGTAATGTTGTTTCAGGATCAACAATATATGTTCACCCACGAACATGTCTAACTCAGCAAAATCAGGACATGCATGAGCAACAATGAAACTACTTGATTAAGGAAGTTGAAGCTGTATACATTTGACAAAAATCAGCCACAAGGTGGCATACTAATTTTTACAATCTCAAGAACAATACGGGATAATCTCTAAATTCTTCTTGTCTATTAATTTTTGAATTTGCCTAAATACATACAGTCGTGGTCAACAGTTTACACACACCTAATGTTAATTATATATATATATATATATATATATATTATATATATATAAACAAAATAAGAGGGATCATACAAAATGCATGTTGTTTTTTGTTTAGTACTGTCCTAAATAAGATATGTTACATAAAATATGTTAACGTATAGTCCACAAGACAAAAAAAAAAAAAAAAAAGTTGAATTCATAAACATTACCCCATTCGAAAGTTTACATGTGCTTGATTCTTAATACTGTGTGGCAGTACCTCGATTAACCATGGCTGTTTATTTGTTTTGAGATGGTTGTTAATGGGTTTGTCCTGAGCAGTTAAACTGCCTAAATCAGTGAATGTTTTCACCTTGTAATAATTGTGTATGAGGCCCCAGTTGTCCACAGTTTAAAAAGATGGATCTTAAAATCATACAGTCACTGCTGGACAGGGTTCAAGTAAGCCAAAGATGCTGGAAAACCAAAGAAATTGTGGGACCTGGAGGATTTTTCTGAAGAACATTGGGCAGTTTAACTGCTCAGGACAAACAATAGACTCATAAACACAACCATCACAAAAAAAAAAAAAAAAAAAAAAAAAAAAGCCGTGGATCATCCAGGTAACAATACATAGTATTAAGAATCAAGCGTATGTTTGCGTATGTAGCGTATGTACTTTTGAACTGGGTAATTTCTATAAACTCAACTTTTACTTTGTCTTGTGGACTATATGTAAACATCTTTTATGTAAAATATCTTATTCAGGATGGTACTAAATAAACATTCATTTTGTAATTGAACCATTCAAAAGTTTGGGATCGGTAAGATTTTTAATGTTTTTTAAAATAAGTTTTATTTTAAAAAATTCTTTTTATTTTTTGCTTTATTTTACAAAGTAATTTATTCCTGTGATCAAAGCTGAATTTTCAGCATCATTACTCCAGTCTTCGGTGTCACATGATCCTTCAGAAATCATTCTAATATGATGATTTGATGCTCAAGAAACATTTCTTATTATTATCAATGTTGACAACAGTAGTGTCCTTTTTTTTCAGGATTCCTTTATGAGTAGAAAGTTCAAAAGAACAGCATTTATCTGAAATACAAAGTTTTTGTAACATTATACACTACCGTTCAAAAGTTTGGGGTCAGTAAGAATTTTTATTTTTATTTTTTTGAAAAGAAATTAAAGAAATTAATACTTTTATTCAGCAAGGATGCATTAAATTGATCAAAAGTGACAGTAAAGACCTTTATAATGTTACAAAAGATTATATTTTAAATAAACACTTCTTTTGAACTTTCTAGTCATCAAAGAATCCTGAAAAAAAATTGTACAGTTGTACACAATAAATGTTTCTTGAGCAATACATCATCATATTAGAATGATTTCTGAAGGATCATGTGACACTGAAGACTGGAGTAATGATACTGAAAATTCAGCTTTGATCACAGGAATAAATTACATTTTAAAATATTTATCTATTTATTAATATATATGTGTGTATATATATATATGTGTGTATATATATATATATATATATATATATATATATATATATATATATATATATAACCTTTTCATCCATTTTACACTAAATTTGCATCTAAAATCTACACACACACCTAAGTCGTTTCGCAGATTTTACTTTTTTATTTAATTTAAACTAAATTTACATTCATCATCTACACACACCAAAGTCGTTTAGCTGATTTATATATATATATATATATATATATATATATATATATAAAACGTCTGTACACTATGACCACTATATCCAACATTCACAAAACTTGGTTTACATGGACACCAGACAATTATTATATTATTACATGCAAAATACTAAATTTCAGATGATAGAGGGCGCTATAAGTTTCTTAGCATAAGCAAGTCACTTCAGATTTTGAAATGAGAAAAAAAATCCGCCAAAAATATTTTTGCTTGCAGCTGTTTTTTAATCAATTAAATAATAATAATAATAAAAAATAATTCACTTACAGATAAAAATCCATATTATAATAAAAGCTCTCCTCTCCATCCCGAGTCAAGTGGCGAAAAAGAGAGTCTGCAAAGTAAGCAATATATCACTGAGGATACACAAACACATTTTCCATCATCAAAGATATGCTGGAGGAAAACAAAGCACAAACACATAAAAACAGTACTGCAACCTACAGAGGAACAACCAGTGTCGGTTCATACAACTGTCAGTTATCTACTAGAATAAACCTTTTTGTAATTTTGTAACAATTTTCCAAAAGTTTAATCAGCATCAGAAATAATAGTAAAATCATCCCCTCAAAATTATAAGGTTCTATCTCACATTTTTGTCAAAATTGAGTATATTCACATATTCTTATTCTGTGACAACTTATTTACATTATGTGATGTTTTTGGTAATGTTGAGTACATTTAGGGACTTTTTATTCAAAGTCGAATGAAATGCAAAAACTCTGAAGCTCAATATCTCAAAACCGTTCAGAATGCAGATAGAACCTTATAATTCCAAGGGGACGAAATGTCTGTTAAAAATGCTACAGAGTTTTGAAAAATTCAAGACCGTGTATAAAAAGAAGAAATTCATCTTGAGCACCTTACAAAATACAAGTAGTAACAGGACACATTCTACACACCTCTACTTTAATCAACTTTTTTACATATTTCTTGAAAAGTCTACAGCAAATCTACACAATTTCTTATTTTTGCCTTGTTATCCTTTTAGCTTATTTCTGATTATATAAATTTAGTATTAAAATTTCCCGCTTAAAATTAAAATTAACACAAACATCTTTAATAAAAATGTGCTTACCAATCCTTGAGCAAAAATATTGAACACTGAACTGTAAAACGAAAATTGTAAATCCACTGTTGGCTCAATGGCTTCAAGTTGGCTTGCAAGCTATGCTGTGCTCAAGTTTTAGCAATTAAGGCTCACCTGTGTCAATACTGCCTTTTAAAGAGAATGGGATGACGTCCTGAGGGTTGCATGGGGCCATTATTGAAATGCATAATTGAGCAATGGAATGCTTCTTGACAGAGTCTGTGATTGATTTTTTTTTTTTTTTTTTGTATTATTGTCTGTCAACAGTATGTATTGTTTGCATACCAATTTATTATATTTGCTAAAGAAAAATGGCAGGTTTATAAATAGAGGCTGTTAAGCAACTTGACAAGCCCTGTCTTCAAAAGGTTCATGATAAAAATCTAAATGTGACAATATCATATGATAGGGCATTTTTATAGTGCGCAGGTTGTGTTATGGAAACCTGAGATTACTACTGTCTGGAGTTTTTTTCTTTTTCTTTTCAACTTGCTGCTGTTCTTGTTTTTGTTTAACATGGTTATATTTTTTGTGATGTCAGAAGCTTATCTTCCTACTTGATGTTCGCAGTTTTCTTAGAATTAAACAAACAATCATTTGCAACTAAAAACTGGAAGACTTGGATTTATGTCAGGTGTGAATATACATGCATGTTTTCATTTAGATTATCACACAGCACATTTGCATATGTATATTTATTTTTCCTACGTCAAACGCTCATGCTTGCTACACATGAGAGATGTCAGAAGACACCTATAGTTAACCAAAGCATTCTTCACATTCACTGCATGCTTCTGGGAACATTTCCCAAATATATTGTGAAAGTTTCAATTCTCAATAGATAAACTCCTAGTGCTGATTGGGTAAAAATGTATTTAGTATCGTATGAACTTGTGATATTTTTTCATTTATCTGTCTTCCAGTTAGAATAAATAACACACAGATACTCTCTAATTTAGTGTGTCGGTTTCTTATTGATCAGTAGTACATTAACTGGTGTGTTCATATTATGTAATTTGTTCGTAATTTTGATCTAGTTTACGTCTCATTAAAATCATTATTAGGACATTAAACATTTCTGAGATATTTGTTATAGGTACTGATTTAAATATGCAACAAGCAATAAACAGCTATATAGTTAGTCATAAAAGTATAAGCATAAAGAAGTTTAGTCTTCAAGTCATTTAGGTTTAAGTGTCACCTTGCGTAAATCAAGCAGTTGTCATTCATGTCATTACAATCAACCCTTAGAAGTGAATAGATGGGTGTGGTGGGTGTTACTGTGAACCACCCTCCACTTTATACTTACCTAAAGTATCCACTGATGTGGTGGACACAGATGATGTGAAACAGAGAAGGGATTTATATGAAATAATATAATATAATATAATATAATATATCCTTTCGATGAGGATCCAGCAAGTGTGGATAGACAGATTATACACAATGCTATTATAATACAGTAATCTTTACTTTATACCTCACAAATCTTCAACAGCACTACATTTTCATTCTCACACATTGTGGATCTGCAATGCAAAGACATTTTGTTAATTTTGTTAAACATGAATTGCACAAATTACTGATTGTCAGTTTTGATTGTTTAGAAGGTCTTATACAACAAGTTTATATGCATCAAAGGTCAAAAAACACTTTCATTTTCTCATAATATACAATGCACATCACCACATTTTTCAATAATTCTCAAACAACTCGTCGGATGAATCAGTCTCTCTAAATCCCTCCTTTCCGTGAGCCTGCTCTGATTGGCCAGATGGCCCAGTCTGTTGTGATTGGTCTACAGCTTACAGCTCTGGAGCTTCCTAAAGCTCAGCGATTGTACACACTGTAAAGACAGTAACAATGGCATTGATTTTACCATATCAATCTGAGCGTGAGTCCGATGATCAAATTTTGGAAGAACTAGTTACTCAACCCAAACCTCCATAGCAAGGACAACTTGAGCAGGACATTTCTCATTGATACGCTACTCAGTTTGACGTTCATCGTGAGACGTTGCAACTGCAATTCCTCACCATCAGCATTAACAACTGTATGTCCATCAACAAACCGGTGTGTAATTTTCAAATTTATTGCGGTGCACATGTGGGAACTGTATTATTAACTGTATCAATAACAGCGCACACATTAGCCGAGCACTAACATGAATGACTGATGACTGAACATTAAAGTTTGTAAAACAAGTCTTGCTCCTTCCTTTATCATTACTCAAAGTAGTAGGAACGAAAGACAATCTGTATTAATGGACACAGTTTTAGGTAATGTTGGACCACAGCTGATTAGTAGAAGTCTTTCAGTAACACAGTAAAAACGTGAGTTAGCCAGTTAGCTGGAGACATACACAATATAGCTAAAACACAAAACTATATATTTTGAACACTCGGAATAAAATACGTCAATAATTAATCACACTTACAGGTTGTGATTCTGAGGAGCAAGTTGGTCTAAATAAAGTAGGTACTGTCCCATCTTTAACCACTGATTCTTCACAGTCTCATACTTTGGAAGTGAAAATAAACCGAATTTCCTTTCACAGCGCAGAGCACAGCGTCTTGTCAACATGTTATCCACACATCACGAACGAGCTACAGCGTTTGAGGGGGGTTCAAGTTTTCGCTGGATGTCCACGCAGAATGTAGGCGGCCATTATGCAAATGTATTAACTTGTGACGTGAACTTCGCAGAAATGGGATTCAAATAGAGGGTATGCACATAATGTCACAGTCGGCTGTTATGATTGTGGTTACACCCACTGAGTGGCAAAAAGACTGAGTGGCAGCATTGGTTTTCAGCGAAAAACACACAAAACACATTCAAAATGGGAAAGAGCTTTGCGATTGACTACAAATAGCTTTGACACAAAATCTGAGGTATATTTTTACAGACTGCCGAAAGCTACAGAAAAAAGAAGCAAATGGATCGCTTAAATTCACAGATATAACTGGACTCCAGGCAGAGAAACATGGATTTGCAGTTATCATTTTGTGTCAAAACGTTGGATTTTGCCGTAAAATCATACCCTATATATTGCATTGTTATATATTGTGTTGACAACTCATTAATTAAATATTTACCATCTTATATTCTGCATAATTGGGTGTTTTTAAATAAACACTGACAAAAACTATACAAGTTTTAGGGCTGGACGATATGACGATATATATAACATTGATGTAAGTGATCACTCCAATTTAGACCTACCTATATTGTATTTATATAAAGCGTTCACAGGCAGATTTGCTTTATGTATTTCCCTGGCGTCGAAATCAGGCACATATAAATGTCTGGAAACATGATTCCTGGCTGCATGTCAATATCCATGGATTAGGTTTCTTTGACATGTTATAAGGAACACTTTCGAGCCCACCCTTTAGTGTAATCGTTTGTTTTACTCATGTTTTTGCAGTTTCCCCTATTAAATCCAGTCATGCAGCAGGTTCTTTTGCCACTCAGTCCAGCTGAGGGAGCGTGTTCCAGCGGGAAAGTGACATCAATGCATACCCTCTATTACAAACGACTCGTTTAAGCGGTTCAGAGTCGACTCTTTCTTTTGAGAGACAATAACTTTATTAATGATGCACTTTCAGCTTTACAGCTTTGCATACTGTTTACATTCACATACAGCTACAGTACACACTTCATGAAGGGTAATTTTTAAAAATCCATAAAGTGTTTTTCTGTTCCTGTTGTTTCAGTATTCACTTCCTGTGTTTAGTTCCTGTTTTCCTTGTTGCATTGCCTGCCTTGTTAGAGGCTGCATCCGAAATTGCATACTATCTCGAGTAGGTATTTACTTTGCGACCTCTAAAAAAGTATGTTCTATGTGTGTAGTATGAATATAATCTGGACATTGTGGCCATGGTGTCACATCCTCTCCTGTGGCCTCATGGGATAGTAAAGTGTCCATCGTATGCACACTTCAGAATTACGCCGGAAGTAGTAGGCCATCTGGGAACTTTCCGCCTACTTTTTCATGAGTACTGTGAATTCTGAATTACTTCTTTTGTCACATACTGTTTTTCCCCTACTACATAGTATGGAAGTATGTGATTTTGGATGCAGCCTGTTTCTATAGTAACCCATGTTCATCACCATAGCAACCCTACTTAGTTCCCATTGTAACTAATCACTTACACCTGTCCCTCATATATCATGTGTGTGTTGTTCAATTCAGTTTTGACTACCATGCCTTTGTCTGGATTTACCCTGTTTTTCTGTCCTGTATGGATTTTTTGTTTCTGCCTTCATCTCATGGTCCTGGGTTTACTTTTGGTATGTATTGATAATAAATGTCATCTAACTGCATTTGGATCTTGCTCTCTATCATTTCTGCACCACCCCTCGTTACAGGAACCCATTCTTATTACAGTTCTTTCAGTCAATGGCTGCATCTGAAATCACATACTCTCTTGAGCAGGTACTTATTTTGAATAAGTAATTATTTTGCGACCGTTAAAAAAAAGTATGTTGTATACAGTATGAATGTGTATATATGAATCTAATGTGGACGTACTACATTCGCCATGTTGCCATTATCATGTGACCTACCAGCCTCAGTTGTGTCGCTTTACTGCCATTCACAAATCCTCCTGTGGCCTCATGGGATAGTAAAGTGTCCATTGTATGCACACTTCAGAATCTCACTGGAAGTAGTAGGTCGTCTGGGTACTATTTCCTTCTATATGAGTACTGTGCATTCAGACATACGTATTTTGTCACATACTGTTGATCACCTACTGTACTATATATTAGTGAAGTATGCAATTTCGGATGCAGCCAGTGTCAACAGGAAATCATTCCACAGTGTTAATATGCAGAAAGTGAATTTGTGTGCATATTTAAAGTAATTAAAAGAATTGCAGCTCATTACAAGACATCTATTTAAAAACTATCAATTAATTCATGACAAAATGGTTTGCATGGATGTATCTCACCCACAGGAAACTTTAATGAATGAAACTTTCCTCATCTCCTAATTGTACTTTAGAGTGAATTCCAATCGTTAAAAAAAAACTAAATAACCCAAAGAAATCTAAATAGCTCAAATACATTAAGGACATAGCGACAATTTCAACACATTCCCAAGCAGCAAACATTGCAAAGACATGGTCTTGTCAAAATTGTCATCCTCGCCGTCACGCTCATGACGCACTTCCTCAGGAATGGCACCTTTGCATTTTGTAAGCATTGGCATTACATTGAGGAAGTTCAGTTCTACTGTATTGTTGCTGTTGTCATTATTTTAAAAAACAAGAAACTATATAGAACTTGACAAGCAGGATACTTGTGTATTTCTATCAACATATCAGAAACAGCAGAGATGAGAGATGTGCTTTCATCTAGACTTTGAAAACATAACACACAGGCAAAGGCCTCCAATGAAGGGGTGTCAAAATTATAACAGTTAAAATAGATAACAATACAACTGACCAAATAGTAAAATCCCACTTACAGCAGTGGACCTCAACCTTTTTTCCACAACAATATTTGAAGGCCTACTTCAATATATATATTTCAATATTTTAGAGCTTGACATAGCTAGAAATACGTATATTTATTATAAAAATAACCAAATAAGAAGTACCTTGTTTTTTAGTTGTTTTAGCTTATTTTCATGCTTGTTTGTCTTATTTTAAACAATTTTAAGTCATCCTGAGGCCTCCTTGGAAGTTTGTTGAAGCTCCCTGGTTGAGAACCACTGACTTAAAGTATATAATAACACCTGTAAATTTGACATGGGTGTAGGTATGTGAATTGCAGACCAAAAAAGGTTGAGAAATTATGAGAAATAATCTTGTTCTAAATGACTAGGATTTTTTTTTTTAAGTTAGGTAACACAGCAAGTAAAAGACATGTACAATATGCAACATGAAGATGTTTCAACCCTTAGCAGGAGGAAATAAAACACAAAAACACAAAGAGAGACTGTCATAGAAAGGCGTTGATCGCTTATCAAGAAGTTTGGCAATTAGTCTTAATAATGGTGTTACAGCTTGTTTCACTGATTTGACTTGGAAGCAGACAGACTGGTCTAACCAAACTGCCTCTAGACGTCACATAGGTCACATTGATTTACATGTGGTGACTTTTTTACAGTGGTATTCTTGGCATCACTCAGAGTTCACAATACAAGCTTAATTAATGTGAAGTGCTTGTACTTAACATGATACATGAGGTAAGTAAAATGATCTCTTATCTTTAGTTCTGTCACTGTATGTACAGACCCCCAGGGCACAAATTTGCAGCTTTTCTTTCAGATCATTTTAAGGTTATGGAGAATTGGTGACTAAATTCTGACCTATGGAGTTATTATTGATATAACGTGACATTTGTGCAAAATAATAAATATTACGTTGTTTCGTGCACGTTTTGCGTCACTTTCAAATTAAAATATATAGTGAGTGGCGCTAAAAGTGTGTTTAGTTTTAAAGGGGTGATTCATTGCGATTTCACTTTTTTAACTGTAGTTAGTGTGTAATGTTGCTGTTAGAGCATAATCAACATCTGCAAAATTACGACACTCAAAGTTCAATGCAAAGGGAGATATTTTCTTTTAAAGATTTCTCTGTTTAAGGACTACAACGAGCTTCTTCCCGGGTTGGTGACATCACTAACCCTAAAATTTACATACCCTGCCCTGAGAACACACAACAAAGGGGGTGAGGCCATATTATTGCAATACAGTATATAACACAAATGCAATAGCATGTCATAAAAGCAAGATGACAACATAAGTTATAACCGTAATTAAACTAAACTATACCTGTTCTATCTTCATGCAATATATATTCACTGGCTCTGTAGGATCTTACAACAATTACAGATTATCATGAAAGAATATGCAATCAATGACTTGAAGAAAGTTAACTCCACATCAGCTACATAAATTCATCAACTAACCGTTCAGAAATGTCCTGTTGCATTCTACATGTTGTCACTTCTTCCTGAGTCTCTCCATCATTGTCCAACTCCGGTTTGAACATAAAAGGCTGAACAGTTTCTGACATTTTCAGTGAGTCTGCGTGAGGTAATCGGCGCTGCTAACACAAGCTCTTGAAACCCCGCCCCCTTCTTGAGAGCAGCAGCTCATTTGCATTTAAAGGGACACACAAAAACATTTACTTACGATTTGTGATGTAGCTGCTGTCAGATCCAATACAGTCGGCTGCTTCATCTGTCAACAAAAGTTTTCTTTGTTTACAAAACAAGGTAAAGATGCGACCACAAAGGGCACTTTCATTTTCGCGATCAAAGGGGCATGGGCTTTATGCAGCTTTAGTTTTCTTAATGGAAGTTCTGAAGTATGAAAAATAAATCACGTGAGCCAACTCACTATTCACACAGTGAATAACACTGATCATCTCTTCATCACTACACCTGTTAGTGGGTGGGATATATTAGGCAGCAAGTGAACACTTTGTCCTCAAAGTTCATGTGTTAGAAGAAAGAAAAATGGGCAAGCGTAAGGATTTGAGTGAGTTTGACGAGGGCCAAATTGTGATGGCTAGACGACTGGATCAGAACATCTCCAAAACTGCAGCTCTTGTGGGGTGTTCCCGGTCTGCAGTGGTCAGTATCTATCAAAAGTGGTCCAAGGAAGGAACAGTGGTGAACCGGCGACAGGGTCATGGGCGGCCAAGGCTCACTGATGCACGTGGGGAGCGAAGGCTGGTCCGTGTGGTCCGATCCAACAGACGAGCTACTGTAGCTCAAATTGCTCAAGAAGTTATTGCTGGTTCTGATAGAAAGGTGTCAGAATACTCAGTGCATCACAGTTTGTTGCGTATGGGGCTGCATAGCCGCAGACCAGTCAGGGTGCCGATGCTGACCCCTGTCAACCGCCGAAAGTGCCAACAGTGGACACGTGAGCATCAGAACTGGACCACGGAGCAATGGAAGAAGGTAGTCTGGTCTGATGAATCACATTTTCTTTTACATCACGTGGATGGCCGGGTGCGTGTGCGTTACTTACCTGGGGAACACATGGCACCAGGATGCACTATGGGAAGAAGGCAAGACGGCGGAGGCAGTGTGACACTTTGGGTAATGTTCTGCTGGGGAACCTTGGGTCCTGCCATCCATGTGGATGTTACTTTGACACGTACCACCTACCTAAGCATTGTTGCAGACCATGTACACCCTTTCATTGAAATGGTATTCCCTGGTGGCTGTGGCCTCATTCAGCAGGATAATCCAAATTCCCCAGATCTCAATCCATTTGAGCATCTGTGGGATGTGCTGAAAGAACAAGTCCGATCCATGGAGGCTCCACCTCACAACTTACAGGACTTAAAGGATCTGCTGCTAACATCTTGGTGCCAGATACCACAGCACACCTTCAGGGGTCTAGTGGAGTCCATGCCTCGACGGGTCAGGGCTGTTTTGGCAGCAAAAGGGGGACCAACACAATATTAGGAAGGTGGTCATAATGTTATGCCTGATCGGTGTATACGTAACAAGCAAAGTATTTATCATACTGTACTTTAAATAACATTAAAACATAATGTCAGAAAAATCAGTTCTGCTGTTGATCATAAATTATGTTTTATTAACCCCATAAACAGGCAAGAGTAGAAAATGATCAGCAGAAAATCATTTCTTGTCACATTTTATATCATCTGGACTCTGTAAAACACATCCAAAGGAATTTTTGAATTATTTGATATAGCCGGCGTTCGGACGTAAACACGGAAGTGCTGAACTGCGTTCACTGCGTCAACTGAGTACGAGTCTGACAGGGTAGAGAAGAAATTGTTGAATAAAGTCATTATTTTTGTTTTGTTTTTGCACACAAAAAGTATTCTCGTCGGGTGAACTAACCCTTTAAATAAACAGAAAGTGTAATCAGTTGAACAGAAACTGTTGCATGGAGCTAATTAGTAACCAAGGTAACTAACTAGGAAACACAGGCAGGCAAAACAAAGACAGAACACTGTAAAAATGAAACCAAAACTTAACATATACATTACACACAGTACATGTACAATTATTTATACTTTTGACTTTAGTGGGCCTCTAGGAAACATCAATTCTAGATTTACAAACATTGCTTTTAAAAAATAATATTGTGAGATTTTTATGAAAAAGGAGTCCTACAAACAACAGGTATGGTCCACACAGAGATCTGATCTCACCAAGTCTGTCTGAGATTACATGAAGAGACAGAAGAAAATGAGACAGACTAAATCCATAGAAGAACTGTGGCAGCTTCTTTATAATGCTTGGAACAACCAACTTGCAAAGGTACAGTACTGTGAAATGTAACAGGCAGCTGTCAAAAATGCCATAAAGAAGGATGTTTTCAAAAATAATTTGAACAATAGTTTGTGTGTGTGTGTGTGTGTGTGTGTGTGTGTGTGTGCGTGTGTGTGTGTGTGTGTGACCACCCTTTGACATTTTGAACCATTTTTAAGGTAGGCTAGCTTAGAGGCTGTTCCAGTCATCGACAGAAGAATTTCTAATTTTTTGTTCCAATTAGTTTGGGATATATATTTTAGGTTACCTAACAAAACAGTACACACACAGTATAATTGAGTGGGTGTGACACATAGCTTGTCATAACATTAATAGAAAAGGCCAACTAATTGTTCAAGCATTACAATAAACTTCTCTCTCTCTCGCTTTCAAGCATTACAACAAACTACTTTCTCTTTTATTTAGAAAGAATTGTAAAATGTTACAGATAAACTTGACGAGCTACACTTATTATTAAATTCATCACACAGCTAGATTGCCAGAGTTAAATAAGAAATTCCAATGTTTTTTTTTTTTTTTTCTTCTTCATATACAGTGGACTGGATTAAAGATATAAAGGCTATTTCAAAACCTATGGTGCTCCCTACACTAGCATCTGCATAAGTCCAGGTTTCCCCTCCAAAAACCAGTACAGAATGTTCCATTCAACCCTGTGTTTACCAGCCTTAACCACTACACCCACTCCAC
The DNA here is from genome assembly GCF_019924925.1 of Ctenopharyngodon idella. NCBI lineage: Eukaryota > Metazoa > Chordata > Actinopteri > Cypriniformes > Xenocyprididae > Ctenopharyngodon > Ctenopharyngodon idella. The sequence goes on from NC_067220.1 coordinate 44,709,372, forward strand.
CCTATTTAACCTACCACAGAATAGAAAGACAAGATGTTTATCAATGGGTATAGAGATGATGACTAAATTCTAAATTTAGTGCTATAATGCATTATAACCAAGTGGTTCTCACATGGTGGGTCATGACAAAAATGGTAGCAAACTATTACATTTCACAGGCACAAATCTATGGTTGGTTACACTTTAATATTTACATTTAGCATAGTTTTCATAACAAAATAAACAGGCTTATCGGCTTTAAAAGGGAGGAGAAAATGCTTTGTTTCCATAACATTTTTGGTTTATGACGTCAAAAGCTGTGCATCTGATCAAATGTGGTAGTTTCACACACTTATAAAATAATATGGACAATACTAACACAATATCTGGTCCAGTGTTTGTTTGATAAATTAATTGCATTGGTTGAAGTATGAGTGCTAATAAATAAATAATAAATAAAATCATTTATCAAGATTAAATGCGTTACATACTGTATGTACATCATACACATGTCAAACCCATTAAATAGGCTGCTGTAACAAAAACAGAGATTCTGCACTGAATAGTTCATGACTGCAAGCAAATTCCGACGCTGAAAGGGAGTGAACAGATAACTTAGCTTCGAGGATGGGGTGTTGGGGAGTTTCAGAAAAGTTTACCTCACTGTTAACAAGGAAGATATGGCTGTTATCATGGCAGAAATGCTAAGTATTGATTTTAAATTAAGATTTGATGTCAGGTTTTAAGGGATTCTGTTTTGGGAAAAAAAAAGACCACGAGAATAAGAACCACACTTGAGAACCAGAAATAGCTGATTGCCAATCTCGGTCCTGGAGGGCCACTGTCCTGCAGGGTTTAGATCCAACTTGCCTCAACCAAAGTCTCTTTAAGACAAGTCATTTCACTCGACGGCCATCTTTGAAACGCCTATCCAAAGCTGTTTGCCAAGCTTTTTCAACAACAACAACTGTCTCATAATTTTGTTTCTAAACACTCGAATCATGACAAAAAAATTTAATTTTTCAGGCTGGATCAAGCTAATGCGCATGCGCAGTCCTAAGTGCGTGTCTCTATAGGAAGCGCGCGTCTGACTGTTTCTATAGAAACCGGAGCTTCTAATGGCCAATTCAGTGATGCGATGACTTTACCAATCGGCGATTGCCTCTTATTTAGAAGGCGGGACTTATTCCGCCATATTGCGCGTTGCAATTTCTGCAATTCATAATAATATGAGTGCACCGTCTTTCTATATATAAAGTCTTTGCCTCGACACACCTGCCTGGAAGTTTCTAGTATGCCTAGTAAGACCTTGATTAGCTGGTTCAGGTGTGTTTAACTGGGGTTGGAGCTAAACTTTGCAGGACAGTGGCCCTCCAGGAGCAGGACTGGACACCCTATAGCCAATTCAGACCAACCAAGTGACAAGTCTATTAATCCCCAATTAACCCCCAACCCAATCCATAAATTGTAGAGAAATGAGAGGAAAATGATAGGATGATGAATTGTTAAAGCTTCAGCTCCAACCCCAGCCCTTTTCCCTATTCCTCCCTAGATAAAATGTATGTATTTTATGATTTTTCAAAATTTTGGTAATTTTGTGTGGTAAAATTACATTGTAATGCTATTTTATTGATGTATTATCCTAACCAACCACAAAACATATGATTTTTAAGCAAGCAAAGCAAACATGATGGTCCACCCCTAAACCTAACCATCAGTGAGGCGTAAGCAGATTGTACACACATATATGAATGAGATTGTACAAATTCATTCGAATTAGCAACCAATTCGCCAACACCTTAAATAGTTACGAACAGTGTTGGGGGGTAATGCATGATAAGTAACTTGAGTTACGTAATCAGATTACTTTTTCAAGAAACTAGTAAAGTAATGCATTTACAACAAAATATCTAAGTTACTTTTTCACATTTATTGATTGACAGCTCTCCTGTCCCCATGTGAGAGAAATAAAGTGCGGAGGTGTTGTGTGCGCTGTGTAAACATGATGGTTAAATATGCTTTTCCTTCAGCCTGAGGCTTATTCATTTCACTTTTGGTGTGAAAGGGCCTTGACATTTGCCAAAAATACAACTTTTTTTTGTTGTTAATAAAAAACAAGCAAGCAAGCCCAGCCCAGGTGAGAAAAAGTAACGCGAAAGTATCACTTTTCATAAAAAGTAACCAAGTAACGCAATTTATTTTATTTTTTTTTTTTTTTTAGGGAGTAACACGATATTGTAATGCATTACTTTTAAAAGTAACTTTCCCCAACACTGATTACAAATTGCCTTGAGAGTGTGTTGCCTATTACTAAATTCTAACAAAAAATAGATGTGGATTCAGAATCACATTGTACTTGGTAAAATCAATGGGGCTGTACAGCATTTTGATGTTGTTGTTTTTTTAATGTTGTTTGTTTTGTTTTGTTTTGTTTTTGTTTTGTGTGTGTGTGTTTTTTTTGTTACCTTGTTTCCTGTTTGTATGCATTCATATCACCCACTTGGCCTTTTTTCAAATGAGCTTGAGGATACTTCTGCGTAATATACTAATACTGGTTGGAGATTAATGCAAACCTAACCCTGGCTTTTTACATGAGAATGACAGCTCTTTACTTGTCCAAGCATAGTTCCCTTTCAGTCGGTCACGTTCGACGTACGTCAGTAGTGACCGACGAATTGGGATATCGCTAGAGAGCCCTATCAGCTTCGAGTGAACTACAACAGGCCAATGGAGTTGGCGTGCGATATTTGCATAATGCGCACCGCCCCCGCCAGGTGGTATAAATAGGGGAGCAGATGCAATCGCACTCTGTCTTTCGCTTCGGAGCCATCTAGTGTGTTTCCAGCTTTCAGACTTCAGTGAATTCTTCAAGCTAAAAAAAAAAGGAAAATTTCTTTTTCTTGTGTTGGTGCAACGGCACTCCAGCGAGGTCGCGAGCTTCCCGAGGAGCCTGAGCTTAAAGCTCTCAACTGCTGTTTTTACAGCACTCAATTTCCATTTCCCAGCATTGTGGTCTGTTGCGATTTGGGCCGGTTCCTCCGTTGTGTTCGGGGAGTGGTGTACCCGAACACATCGTGACACTCCCTGTGTGCTTCAGCACAAGAGAGCTGAATTTTTCCCCTCCTAAAAGAGCTTCACAGACGAACCCTGCGTCTTTTTCAAGATGTCATTTCGTCTGTGCGTTACTGGATGCGGTCGTTCATTGGTCCCCGCTGACGGCCACAATCGCTGCATCACGTGCCTGGGCGTTCAGCACGCTGAAGCAGCTTTTGTGGATAGTTCATGTTCTCACTGTGGGAACATGACTATTGCAGTGTTGAGATCGAGACTCTCGTTCCTTGGTTCTCAGGGAGCGGGGGTCCCCTCCCCTATGCCCCGTGCCGCCGTTTTCTCTGGCTTCGGCCGGGGTGACGGTGCGCCGGCGTGTAGGCAGGGTGATCTGAGGATCACGGTCAGGGCTTCCCCGCCGAGCACCGCTCCGCGGGCCCCTGTCCCCTCTACCTCACTGCAACCGGTGGTGTTGCCGATTGAGCGTGCTGGTCCCTCTACGGAGCGACCAGCCGTTTCTTTCGGAGCACCGGCGGATGACTGCATGTCGATCGCGGCATCGGAAGGTGAGCAAGAGTCCTCGGGAGATGAAGACTCGGCTGCGTTACCTCCCTCCGGGACCGTAGCGTTGTCCGAGCCTGATCCTGAGTTGACGGCTATGCTTTCCCGGGCTGCCGAGAAGGTCGGGCTCGTCTGGAACCCTCCACCGTGTCCCGAACCTTCTCGGCTCGATGATTGGTACCTCGGGGCGGCCCGCGCTGGTCCCCAGCGCCCCGCCCCGATGCCATTCTTCCCGGAGGTGCATGATGAGGTGACCAGGTCCTGGCGGACGCCCTATAGCGTTCGTGCGAGACCTGGTCCCTCGTCCGCCTTCACCAACCTGGATGGCGGGGAGGCTAGGGGATATACGCGGATTCCCCCAGTCGAGAGGTCTGTTGCGATGCAACTGTGTCCAACGGCCTCTGGCTGGCGCGGTGAGCCGCGTCTCCCATCCCGGGCCTGTAAATTCTCGTCAGGCAAGTTCATCAGGAAAAAGCGTTGATGGAAATGCCCCAGGGAGGTCTTGACCAGCAGCTGCTTGGGGAGCTGCGTGCCGCCACGGGCCTCGCCCTCCGGGCGACTAAGGTGACGGCACGTTCTGTTGGTCAGGCGATGGCCACGCTTGTGGTCCAGCAACGCCACCTTTGGCTGACCCTTGCTGATATGAGGGATACCGACAAATATCGGTTCCTGGACTCCCCCATATCACAGGTCGGCCTTTTCGGCGACGCGGTAGAGAGCTTCGCCCAGCAGTTCTCTGCCGCCCAGAAGCAGGCTGAGGCTATCAAACACGTCCTGCCCCGGCGGTCCGCTGCTGCCTCCACCCCGCCGCCGGCAGCACAGCCTCAGCCCGCTCGTCGCCGAGGGCGCCCGCCTGCGTCGTCCTCCGCCCCTGCTAAGTTGGCAAAGCAGCAGCCTACACCAGCCAAACAGCAGGGTGCCGGTCGCGGACGCGGCGCCCAGCCCGCTCAGGCCAAGCCAGGTGGCAAGAGGTCGAGGAAGACGCGACCCTGAGACGGGCGACCTGGAGGGGAAGGTTCCTGCTCTTCGGGAGAGGACTCCATCGTCTCTCCCACCCCCGGAGGAGGGCCGGGGGGAATTTGTGAAATTGTCTGTCCCGCCGCTGGCTCTCCGGAGTCCAGCGGTACCCACTTCATCACAAAAAGAGCAGTTTCCCAATCCTCCAGGTCACAAGAGACTGTGGCTGTCAGCGCGCGAGGCTCCGCCTTGCCACTCGCAGCCCACTCTCACTTCGCCAGCAGGTCCCAGTGTGATGGTCGAGGCCGCCCCCCAGCCGTCTCCCATTCACACTGTCACCTCGCAGAGTCTGACCCCACTTCGGGCCGCTGCGCCGTCCGAGTCGGGTTCCAGCACTCTGCTTCGCTGCCCCACCCCCGGTGCGTCTGTGGTGCCTTTGGTCCCGCTGGCTCGGTGTCTGGAAGCCTGGATAGCGCTCCCCAGCCCGTCCCGCTGGCTCATTCGCACTATCAGACTCGGCTATGCGATTCAGTTCGCCCGGCGTCCCCCGGTCTTCAGGGGTGTCCACTACACTCAGGTGTCCCTGGACAATGCACCTGTTCTCCGGGCGGAGATTGCTGTCCTCCTGGCGAAGGATGCAATCGAGCCGGTCCCTCCAGCCGATATGAAGTCAGGGTTCTACAGCCCCTACTTCATTGTACCAAAGAAGGGCGGTGGGCTACGGCCAATCCTGGATCTGCGTGTCCTGAACCGGTCCCTTCACAGGCTGCCGTTCAAGATGCTTACGCAGAAGCGCATTTTCGAATGCGTCCGTCCCCAGGATTGGTTTGCAGCGATCGACCTGAAGGACGCGTACTTTCATGTCTCGATTCTGCCTCGTCACAGACCCTTCCTACGGTTTGCGTTCGAGGGTCGGGCATATCAGTACAAAGTCCTACCCTTCGGGCTGGCCCTGTCGCCCCGCGTCTTCACGAAGGTTGCGGAGGCGGCCATTGTTCCGCTCAAGGAACAGGGCGTTCGCATCCTCAACTACCTCGACGACTGGCCAGCTCGCGGGAGCAGTTGTGCGAACACAGGGACGTGGTGTTAGCTCACCTCGGTCGGTTGGGTCTTCGGGTCAACTGGGACAAGAGCAAACTCTCCCCCGGGCAGAGGATCTCTTATCTCGGTATGGAACTGGATTCGGTCGCCCGGACTGCGCGCCTCACCGAGGAGCGCGTCCAGTCAGTGTTGACCTGCCTGAGTACGCTCAAGCGCAGGACAGCGGTCCCACTGAAACTCTTTCAGAGGCTCCTGGGGCATATGGCATCCGCAGCCGCAGTCACGCCGCTCGGATTGCTTCATATGAGGCCGCTTCAACACTGGCTCCGCGGCCGGATCCCGAGATGGGCGTGGCAGCGCGGTACGTTCCGTGTTCCCGTGACACCGAACTGCCGTCGCACCCTCACCAAGTGGTCGGACCCTTCGTTCCTGCGGGCTGGAGTTCCCCTCGAACAAGTGTCCAGGCATGCTGTGGTCTACACAGATGCCTCTGCCACAGGGTGGGGGGCCACGTACAACGGGCATGCAGCGTCGGGTCTGTGGACGGGGCCCCAACTGCATTGGCATATCAATTGCCTCGAGTTGCTAGCAGTACGTCTTGCACTGGGCCGCTTCCAGGAGCTGTTGACAGACAAGCACGTACTGGTCCGCTCGGACAGCACTGCGGCCGTTGCGTACATCAACCATCAGGGTGGTCTACGCTCCCGCCGTATGTCGCAACTCGCCCGCCATCTCTTGCTATGGAGTCAGAAGCATCTGAGGTCGCTTCGTGCCATTCACGTCCCAGGCGTGCTCAACCGTGCAGCCGACGAGCTCTCACGGCAGCCTCCGCTTCCGGGCGAATGGCGGCTCCATCCCCAGGTGGTCCAGCTGATCTGGCAGCGCTTCGGCGAGGCACAGATAGATCTGTTCGCCTCCCCGGAGACTGCCCACTGCCAGTTGTTCTATTCCCTGTCCGGCGGCACGCTCGGCACGGATGCCCTGGCAATCAGCTGGCCCCGGGGCCTACGCAAATATGCGTTTCCCCCAGTGAGCCTTCTCGCACAGCTCCTGTGCAAAGTCAGGGAGGACGAGGAGCAGGTCTTGTTAGTGGCTCCATATTGGCCCACTCGGACCTGGTTCTCGGACCTCACGCTCCTCGCGACAGCACCTCCCTGGCCCATTCCTCTGAGGAAGGACCTCCTGACTCAGAGACGGGGCACCCTCTGGCACCCGCGTCCCGACCTGTGCTTTCCTTTCTGCAAGAGGGCCTGGAGCGAAGGCTGTCTCCCTCCACCCTCAAGGTGTATGTTGCCGCTATCGCCGCACATCACTATGCAGTTGATGGTAAATCGCTAGGGAAGCACGATCTGATCGTCAGGTTCTTGAGGGGGGCGAGGAGACTGAATCCTCCCCAGCCCCCCTCTGTACCCTCTTGGGATCTGACCCTGGTTCTTACATCTCTCCGGGGTCGTCCCTTCGAGCCTTTGCAATCAGTCGAGTTAAAAGTACTGTCCCTAAAGACCGTCCTCCTGGTTGCATTGGCCTCGCTCAAGAGGGTAGGGGACCTGCACGCATTTTCGGTTGACGAATCGTGCCTGGAATTCGGGCCCGGTGACTCTCACGTTATCCTGAGACCCCGGCCTGGATATGTGCCCAAGGTTCCTACCACTCCCTTTCGAGACCAGGTAGTGAACCTGCAAGCGCTGCCTTCGGAGGAGGCAGACCCAGCCCTAGCTTTGCTCTGTCCCGTCCGCGCGCTGCGCCTGTACGTGGACAGAACGCGAAGCTTCAGGACCTCAGATCAGCTCTTTGTCTGTTACGGAGGCCAGCAGAAGGGAAAGGCTGTCTCCAAGCAGAGGATGGCCCACTGGATAGTGGACGCCATCGCCCTGGCGTACGAGTCCCAGGGCGTGCCTTGCCCGTTCAGGTTGAGAGCCCACTCCACCAGAGGAGTGGCCTCTTCCTGGGCGCTGTCGCACGGCGCCTCGCTGACAGATATCTGTAGAGCTGCGGGCTGGGCGACACCTAACACGTTCGCTAGATTCTATAGCCTTCGTGTAGAACCGGTATCTTCCCGTGTACTCGCTTCCACCAGCCGGTAGACGCGAAGAGCCCGTTCTAGTGTCGGCTTGCAATGCCACTCCCGCCCCCTGGGCCGGATACGTGCATCCTTTTTACTCCAGTCGAGTTCCCCGCTTGGCGAACCCTGTCGAGTTCCTCCGCCTCCCCCTTCGGCTCGGACATTGCGGAGTGTCTGATGCCAGGCCAAACCTCCGTCACCGACGTTGACGTTTGGCTGGGTTCCACATGTCGTGACCCCTCCACGTGAGCGGTCCCATGTGTGTATTTGTCCACGGTCAACTCCCTACGGCGAGCCCGTGTCTTTCCCTAGCAGAGCCAGCTCTGCTGTCACCTGTCAGATGAGTCTCCCCCTACCCAGGTGGAGCCATCCCAGGGACTCCATATGCGTACTGCCCACGGCCAGTCCATATGTGTACTCTCCACGTAAATTCCTCCCCTACAGGTGGGTAGTGGTCTCCGCAGCGTCCCCTACGGGTTCGCTTCCCCAGTGTAGTCTAGTTTACTTAGTGGGTATATCGGAACAGCAGTAGACTCTCTCGGCGTAAGCTCGCCCCCTTCCCCGTCCCACTGGTGCGCCGGGTGGCTAGAGCTTGCGCTGGGCACTGGAAGGGGTTCATACTGTGGCGCTTTATTTGGGATCCCAATTCGTCGGTCACTACTGACGTACGTCGAACGTGACCGACTGAAAGGGAACGTCTCGGTTACGTATGTAACCCTCGTTCCCTGAAGGAGGGAACGGAGACGTACGTCCCGTCGCCACAGTTGCTGTACCCTCGCTGTAGTGCGGACTAGATTGTCTCCTCAGCGAAAAACAGAGTGCGATTGCATCTGCTCCCCTATTTATACCACCTGGCGGGGGCGGTGCGCATTATGCAAATATCGCACGCCAACTCCATTGGCCTGTTGTAGTTCACTCGAAGCTGATAGGGCTCTCTAGCGATATCCCAATTCGTCGGTCACTACTGACGTACGTCTCCGTTCCCTCCTTCAGGGAACGAGGGTTACATACGTAACCGAGACGTTTTATTGACATTAACACCTGTATTAATCACAATACGGAACAAATCAACACAAAGAAACTTACATTTAAGTATCACTCATAAAGGAATGTGTCACATGCCACTGAACCAGATCTCAGAGTTATTGGCTGTGAAGGTGATTCTATTGGTTGTGCAATGTTATTCAACAACGAAGAATGTAACACGGCATTCCTTTCATCGTTACATTTGACTATGTAGGCGTTTTATTTACTACAAATTGTTACTTTTGAATCCTCATGCATCAGGTTTATATAAAGAGCTCTGTCAGCACCGTGTGATCAGTATGCCGCCTCTGTGCATTCAGAGATCTATAAAAAAAAATGCCTTTCATGATGTACAGTAGGGTGAATTCCAGTTTATTGGGACACTTTTTCCAGGTCATCTCAATGGCAAAAAGGCAAGGCAAGGCAATTTTATTTGTATAGCATATTTCATACGCAATGGTAATTCAAAGTGCTTTACATAAAGAAGAACCAAATACATAAGAATAAAAATGGAATGCATAAGAAATAAAAATAACAGTGAAAACCACTATCTGGATGGAAGAGTTAGAAAGTTTCAGGGAGTTTTTTGTTGTCCATTGGAGTGGATCTAAACGGATCTATCCATCAGAGCGGATCGAAATGGATCTTCCTCACGCAGAGGAATAACTGTAAAAATATTTATATTTGTCAGGTAGCTGTGCGTTTAAACAGTACCCTTACAGACAAATCTTCCTGGACTAACTCTGTCAGAGCTCCATCCAGGGATAACTCTACTATAAATAAAGTGTCCCAATCACCCTGAATTCACCCAATTAACTAAAAATAAACTTTTACTAAGTGCCAAAAGTGTTTCAAATTTGGCTTTGATGAATAAGTATCTATCACTTACATTAGGCCACCAAAAATGTATGTAAAGAAATGTTTTTCCTATTAGTGACATGATGATGACACAATGACCTGGGATGTCATAAAGAAAAAAAAAACAACTAAATAATCCTATTTTAATTATTTAATTTAATTTCATAATCTCATTTCAATAGGTACAAAATGGATTTTTAATAAAACTGGTGCAAAATATAGATCATTTATTGGTGGTAAATTTTGTCAAGATTCCGTGTATTGGCAGATATTGATTAGAGACACTTTAGCCATATAGGTGAAGTGTTACATTTTACTATGTCTTGTGTTGGTAGAGCATGGATTCCATGCTCTACCAAAACAAGACATAGAAAAACACTGCCACAGATGTGAATCTCTGATAAGCAAAAACAACAAAAACATGAATACAACAAATGCTCTTTGAGAGTGTTAACAGGGAAGGTGCCAGCACGGAAATAGATTTTGTCAGTCTGTAAAGATGCCAGAAAGCCTTGTTGGATAAAATCAGTGTTAAAAAAGTCTGGTCTCATTAAACTCTGAAAGTGCTGAGAATTTAATATTAAATATATATTAATAGTCAAAGTTTGAAATGTATAATTATTTCTTTATATTTAACAGTGGCTCAGTGGAAAGCACTGTTGCCTCACAGCAAGAAGGTTTGAGTCCTGGCTGAGCCATGAGGCCTTTCTGTGTGGAGTTTGTATGTTCTTCCAGTGTCTCCCTGTGTCTGTGTGGGTTTCCTCCAGGTGCTCCGGTTTCCCCCACATCCAAAAACATCCGTTGAGAAAGCTATTCTACATATAATGGAATAAATATGCATAATTACACTGTAAAAAAAATCCCCGTAAAATTTACGGTAATTATTTAAAACAGCAGCTGTGGTTGCCAGAACTTTACCATAAAAAATACGGAAACAACGTTTTAGGTTTTAAGGGACAGCACTTAGTTTACTGTCTATTTACCAGTTCAAACCATATAATTTAAAGGTTTATATTGTAATAATTACGGTTCATATCTGCTTATTTTACACACTGTAAAAAAAATCTGTTAAATTTATGGTAAAAAACGTCTCAGGTTACAGATGTAACCCTGGTTCCCTGAGTAGGGAACGAGACGCTGCGTATAACGCATTGGGAACCTTCTGCGTGTTTGCGTCATTGAAGCACTCATGTATCTAACCAATCGCGTAGCGAGACGTCAGAGGCGGGTGACGTCACGGACCAGGAAACTATAAAGCATACCCGGATGCAGAGATCGCCAGCTTCTGGGATAAGTCTGAAGCAAGCACTCGCAAGTATGCTGGGGGTACGGCAGGAGACGCAGCGTCTCGTTCCCTACTCAGGGAACCAGGGTTACATCTGTAACCTGAGACGTTCCCTTTCGTGGGAACTGTCGACGCTGCGTATAACGCATTGGGAACGCAATCCCAGCTGTGCCGTAACTTCACGTACTTGCCAATGTTAGCTTGACAATATAGAAGACCCCGGAGTGGAGCCGACATCCAGGTTGTAAAACCTAATAAATGTGTGCTGGCATGACCATCCAGCTGCATCACATATGTCATCAATGGAAATTCCAGACATCAAGGCTTTTGATGCCGCCATACCCCTAGTAGAATGGGCACGGACATTCAGTGGGGAAGGCTGTCCGGCCGCTTCGTATGCAAGTGAGATGGCCTCGACCACCCACTTGCTCATCCTCTGCTTCGATGCTGGGCCCCCTTTCTTAGGGGACCCATAACAGACAAACAGTTGATCTGATTTTCGCCACAGGGCAGCTCTGTGGACGTACGCATCTAGAGCCCTCACTGGGCAGAGCAGATTCAGCTTTTCCTGATCCGAATTCCCAAAGGGAGGAGGGTAAAAGGCCTGGAGCACAATAGGGCCTGGGACATTGGTGGGGACCTTCGGCACATAGCCAGGTCTAGCATGAAGAAATGCCTTCACCATTCCTGGGGCAAATTCCAGGTAAGGTGGAGCAACTGAAAGTGCTTGTAAATCTCCTATCCTTTTCAGGGAAGTGATAGCGAGTAGGAAAATAGTTTTTAGAGTGAGGAATTTTTCTGGAACCTCCTCTAATGGTTCGAAGGGAGCCTCGGCTAACCCTTGCAGTACCACGGCCAAGTCCCAGGCCGGAACCCTTGTGCGCACTGGAGGCCTCAACCTCAGTGTACCACGGAGGAAGCGTGTGACGAGGGGGTCTCGTCCAACCGAGGAATCCCCCTCAAGAGGAGCATGATAGGCTGAGATAGCCGCAACATAGACTTTTAAGGTAGAAGGGGATAAGCCTTCTGAGAATTTTTCTTGAAGAAATCTTAGCACAAAGCTTATGGAAGAGTGGACAGGGTCCGTATCATTTTGTCTACACCAAGTAGAAAATAAATTCCATTTATAGGAATATAGCTTCCTCGTGGAGGGAGCTCTGGAGTTAAGGATGGTCTCCACAACCTCAGTTGGGAGACCAGCATCTATGAACCTGGCCCCCTCAGAGGCCAGGCCCATAGCTTCCACAGTTCTGGGCGAGGATGCGTTATCGTGCCGCCCGCTTGCGACAGGAGATCCTGTCTGAGGGGAAGCTCCATTGGGGAGCCGTCTAGTAGGGACACTAAGTCCGAAAACCATATCCTGGTTGGCCAGAACGGGGCTACCAGTATCAGGCTGGCCCCCTCCTGGCGTACTTTCTCCAGAACCCCCGGGAGCAGAGCGAACGGGGGAAATGCGTACAGACGTAGCCTCGGCCACGTCTGTACCATGGCATCCAGACCCAAAGGTGCTGGATGTGTTAGGGAGTACCAGAGTGGACACTGGGTTGACTCTCCCGATGCAAATAGGTCGACTTCTGCTTGACCGAAATTTCTCCATATGAGGTCCACCACTTCCGGGTGGAGCTTCCACTCCCCGGGCCTCGGCCCCTGTCTCGACAGGGCGTCTGCTCCCACATTTTGATACCCCGGGATGTAAGCTGCCTTTAGCGAGAGCAGCTTCCCTAGGGACCACAGGAGGATCCGACGGGCCAAGTAATATAGTTGGCGAGACCGCAGACCCCCCTGATGGTTTATGTATGAGACCACCGACATGTTGTCCGTGCGGACCAACACATGGTGGTCTCTCAGGTCTGGGAGGAAGTGTTTCAGTGCTAGAAATACCGCCATCATCTCCAGCCGATTTATGTGCCAGGAGAGCTGATGGTCCTCCCATAGACCCTGAGCTGAGCGACCACTCATGATCGCCCCCCAGCCCGTGAGGGAAGCATCTGTCGTAAGCATTACACGACGACCAGAAGTCCCCAGCACAGGTCCCTGGGACAGGAACCAGGGATTTTTCCACATGGCCAGAGCACGAAGGCATCGCCGCGTGACTTTGATCATGCGAAAAGGATTTCCCCTCGGAGAAAACCCCCTGGTCTTGAGCCACCACTGTAAGGGTCTCATGTGCAGAAGGCCAAAAGGTATCACGTTGGACGCAGCTGCCATCAGACCCAACAATTTCTGAAACTGTTTTACAGTGAGTGACTGGCCTAATTTCACCCCTTTCACGGCTGCGAGAATGGAACTCACACGAGCGGGGGACAGATGCGCCCGCATCGTGGTGGAGTCCCAGACTACACCCAGATAATTGGCAGTCTGAGCCGGAACTAGCACACTCTTTTTGGCATTGAGCCTCAGCCCAAGCCTTTTCATGTGGGACAGGACAGCATCTCGATGCTGAGCTGCCAGTTGCTCTGATTGAGCTAGAATCAACCAATCGTCGATATAGTTTAGTACACGGATGCCCTGGAGTCTCAATGGAGCCAGGGCTGCATCCACGCACTTTGTGAATGTGCGGGGTGATAATGACAGGCCGAACGGAAGAACCCTGTACTGGTAGGCTTCGCCCCCGAAAGCAAACCTGAGGAACTTCCTGTGAGAAGGATGGATGGACACATGAAAGTATGCATCTTTCAGGTCTATCGCCACAAACCAGTCCTCGGACCTGATCTGTGGGATAATCTGTTTGAGTGTAAGCATCTTGAATTTTAGCTTTTGTATAGAGCGATTTAGCACACGTAAATCTATGATAGGACGTAGTCCCCCATCCTTCTTTGGAACAATGAAGTAGCGGCTGTAAAAACCTGACAGCTTGCTGGGAGGAGGAACCCTTTCTATAGCTCCTTTTTGCAAAAGTGTCACAACCTCTTGTTCCATCACCAGAGACTGCTCGGGGGTCACCACTGTGGGAAGGACCCCATTGAACCTGGGCGGGCGAGACCCGAACTGAATTCTGTAACCCCTCTCTATAATGAGCAGCACCCATTTCGATATATTCGGTAGAAGTTTCCATTCTGCCATAAAATCTACTAAGGGAACCAGTCTCTCGAGACTGGCCTCTGGTGTTTTTTGAGCACTTGGCTCGGCTCTCTGAAGCGGCGCACCGGCAACAGATAGCCGAATCAAGTGACGGCCGCTGCGCCCTGACGCACACTGGATGGCAGGGTTAGCATAACGGTCCCCTGAGGGCGCCGAAGGGAAGCGGGTGCCAGATATTTTAACACCGGGCTCCCTCCGGAGGGGACCGCCCTCACTGGGTCCTGACCCACAGATGTCAGGACCGCTTCGAAGCCTTCTTGGCAATAATAACGGCCCACAGGTCCGCTTTACCCCCAGAAGGCTTCTGCTGTGTGGACCGCCCCGACCCCCAGGTTTTCTGCGGAGGGGTACGAGTGGCCACACTAAACTTCTGTTGCGCTCTGTGGTGCGCAGAGGAGCTCGTAGACGGCCGAGGCTGCTCCCGCTCAGCAGCCCCGGGGGGAATTTTTGAGCGGCGGGGGAGGAACCTCTGGAACGCCGCAGATTGTTTTTTAGTCTCCTGGAACCTGTCGACGACTGACGTTACAGCGTCGCCAAACAGGCCCGCAGGAGACAGCGGCGCGTCCATAAGGGCAGTTTTGTCTCTGTCCCTTATGTCCGAGAGGTTCAGCCACAAGTGCCTCTCCGTGGCCACCAAGGCTGCCATAGAGCGACCCACTGACTTGGCCGTCTCTTTGGTGGCACGGAGAGCCAGGTCTGTTGCTTTCCTGAGCTCCTGGATGCACTCAAACGTGGCCTCCCCGCTCTCATCGATTTCCCCCAGCAGGTCAGCTTGATATGCTTGCAGCAGCGACATCGTATGTAAGCACGCTGCTGCCTGGCCTGCTGCCGCATAAGCCTTGCCCACCAAGCCTGATGTTGTCTTTAGGGGCTTAGTGGGCAGCGTCGGGGTTTTTAGGGACGATGCAGATTCGGGCGAGAGATAGCCCGCGAGCGTCTCTTCAACCCGAGGCATCGCCCCATAGCCATGCTGTTTCAGCCCCACTATATTACTATAGATCGATGTTTGGGGGCTGAACACTCTGTATTGAACTGGCCTTCTCCACGATCTCGACACCTCGGTGTGGAGATCGGGGAAGAAAGGCAAACCCCGACGCTGGGGTAGTGACCGGGCAGGGAGAAACCGTTCATCAAGCTTACTTTTCGGTTTCGTCTCAGCTCTCTCTGCTGGCCAGTCGATTTTTAGCTTATCGACAGCCCTAGTCACTACCTCCAAGAGCTCCTCATACGCTGGGGAAGAGGATGGCGGTTCCTCCTCCCCAGCCTCGGCGCTCGCCGCATCAACCTCCTCGGAGGAAGAGAGGTGAAGCGCCGGTGTCTCTCTCCGGGGGGAAGAAACCGCAGCGCGTGCTTCCACCACCAGAGAAGAGACACTGGACCTGGCAGGTGAGGGACGAGATAAGGCTGGGCCCGTCTCCATCCCCTCTGCCAGCTCCATTTGTGAACCCCACGAATGGAGTCTGCGCTGTGCCTCAGCAGCAGCGGGACCCGATCCGCGGGGAACACCAGCCAAGGCACCCTCCTTATCAAAGAGTGCCCGGCGTGATCTTAATACCCTGAGGGTGAGCCGATCGCAATGCACACAGACAGCCCCCTCGAGAGCTGCCTGTGCGTGCTCAACCCCCAGGCAAACAACACACATTTCATGTGTATCCCCCGGTGGCAGATATCTATCGCAGGGATGTACACATTTAACAAAATGCTGCTGTTTTTCGTCCGCCATTTTTTCCCGTGTCTTTTTATATATATATATATATATGGTGCTTGTGAAAACTCTTGTCCTCAGACAAAGAGATTTTAAACAGGCTACTTTCGTTGGTAGACAAACAACACCAAATAAGACACACAAGATAACATAGAGTGCTTGCTGAAGACAACAGAAGCTGGCGATCTCTGCATCCGGGTATGCTTTATAGTTTCCTGGTCCGTGACGTCACCCGCCTCTGACGTCTCGCTACGCGATTGGTTAGATACATGAGTGCTTCAATGACGCAAACACGCAGAAGGTTCCCAATGCGTTATACGCAGCGTCGACAGTTCCCACGAAAGGGAACTGTATTTCATTAACTAATATAATGTTAATTTACCAACCTAATGAAGTACTAATATCTGTTTTGTACCTTTGTAATACACTGACAACCACCAATCACAGTGGTGATGAGAGTCACATGATGAATCAAAGCTCATCACAAGCAGCTTTTCCAGAAGCTGAGAAGAACAATACTAATATATGAAAGGTGCACAGAGTGTCATTCACTAAACACCATCATGGTAACACATGAAATTTTAAAAACGCAATAAACACGAATTTAACAACATTAGATGTAACATAAAACCCTAATGTACATAACTGATTAGACAAAACTAGTGAAATTCCTGTTATGTGACTGGGTTGAATTCAAATTCCAAATTAGCATCCTGTGGCTTGTGAACTTCCTGTTTGTTATTGTTGTTGTTGTTTTACAACAAGGAACATGATTCTTTTTTCCTTTCTTTTATACACATCTAAACCAACATATGTTGGTCTTTAAACTTTGAATGTATTTTTATTTATTTATTTATTTTTTTTAAAAAGAAGCTTTTTTTAAATTGTGGAAATATTGATATGGCAGCACAAAAAAGAATCCTTTGATGACTATTAAAGCTGTTAAAACAACTGACATTTATTGGATAATAAAAAAGCACTTTACTACAGTTAACTGCAATAAAAACAATTTATTGGAGTCAGAGATTTATGGATCTTGCACTGTACATGCCTGTGTTACTTGTTTGCTGTCTCGTTCATCATCTTCATTCTAATATGTTTTCTGCACCTTAGAATCACCATGTATTCAAAATTCACTTTTATTAATGCATGTCCTGAGTCTTATTGTGAACAATTCATCAGTGCAGATCATTCCAAAGAAAATAATCATTTATCTTTTTATTTTTCAATCATGTAATAACTTCCTTTGCCTCAGAAGTCCTTTTGTTTCAGGTGACTTTTTAAATCCCTTTTATTTTTTCACTCCTCTGCCCAATTCTGGTAAGGGCAACCTTTTCCAGTCATTTTCAGATGGATACAATGAAGTTATAATGTTTTTTTTTTAATTTTTAATTTTCTAATATCCCATTTTACTTGCAAATACAGCAGTAAAATGAACAGCGTTTCACATTAAAGTGTGTAATTTCTGCGCTACTAGCGCCGCCAAACTCAAAACTTGTTCAAAAACAGTGATTACTTTTGGAATTCTGTTTCCGCCACAGAAATTACACACTTTACCTTTAAGGTTCCAAGGTGCTTTGCAAGATGTCCTGCCCTGACATGCCAATTGAAATCCCTTTGAGTCTGTCTCTTTCTACTTTTCTCTCCTGCCTCTTTTTCTTGACTGCTACACCCATCCACTGTAATGTAATTCATGTCTTCCCCATACTTAAGGCTAACCACAGGCCTTCCATACCATGCACTGTAGAGAGACTGGCTTTTCCACCATAGACCTCAGCTTTCATGTGCTGAGGTCCAAGAAAGGCACGCTCAAAGGCGCAGTGTTTTTCAGGCAATCGCAGCAGTGTATTTTCACTTGTATGAATGCTAAAGACACTTTTTTTTTTTTTTCAGAAAACTTCAAAGTGTTAAACTAACATCTAGCTGTTGTGGGTGATCCTCAGCTGGCATCTCTAAGATGCCACAATATCCAGGTGTTGTGCAGAAAAGGTACTTATCTCCTCTGCATTGAGGCTGGTGACTTTGGAAAGTTCTGCACATGTGCTGTTGTTTTTTAACCATTAGTGTGATGCAATCTACCCTCATTCACCCTTTACCGATTGTGCACGCAGATTAAATTGTGTTTGAGTGTCAGTATAATGTGCATGTGTGTTTGTGAGTATGTGCAGGTAGGCAATATTGAAGAAACTCCTCCCCAGCTGTGAAAACAAATGCCACATCTGGCTGAAGATGATTAAGGACATTGGCAAAAAAACATGGTAACGCTTTACAATAAGGTTCACTTTGTTAACATTAGTTAATGCAATAGATTAAACAAAATAAAAATGAACAATAGATTATTTAAGTTATATATTTAATGCATGAACCTGTCCCTGTAGGAAATAGAAATAGGCCAATAGCAGGTTTTTGTTTTTTCCTTTTGTGTTTCTACACTCTAAAAAATGGCCTTTAAAAATAACCCCAGTTCGTGTTAGTCCTGTGCAAACTGACAAGCCATTCACAATTTGTGAAGCAAAAAAAGTGCATCCATCCATCACAAAAAAACTTAATAAAGCCTTCTGAAGTGAAGTGATGTGTTTTTGTAAAAAAAAATTTTTTTTTTTAAAAATCCATATTTAAAACATTATTAACTATAATAACTAGCTTAAGGCAGACAGCCAGTCACCTCGATTTGCGGCGGAAGAGTGACCTCTGACCCGACGCATGACGAAAGCGGAAGCACAGAGGATAGAGCAAAACAAAACACCAGTCATGAATTAGAAGTCTAAAATGACACATTTTAAAGTGAAATGTCACAGGATTTCGATATAAGAGAAGAGGAGCTTAAATTTGTTGCCCAGTCCTATTTGTTTAAACCGCGAGAGCTCACAAGCTTACGACTAAGCTTATGTCTAAGCTTACAATACTCCTACATCCTGTGTCATACATCACATCAGGGGTTACTCATTTGGCGCAAGTCGACTTGTGCAATATGCATACGGTCGTCTGGTGTAAGCTAGTTTTTTTACTTTATAAAGTTTTAAATATGGATATTTTTCTTACAAAAACCCATCGCTTCACTTCAGAAGGCTTTTATTAACCCCCTGGATGCACTTTTTTTTACTTTAATATCAGGCCCCCATTCACTAACATTATAAAGCTTGGAAGAGCCAGGATATCTTTAAATATATACTTCCGATTGTGTTGATCTGAAAAAAGACAGTCATATACACCTAGGATGGCTTGAGGGTGAGTAAATCATGGGATAATTTTCATTTTTGGGTAAACTAACCCTTTAAAGTGCGTGTACTGTTTTAATGTAATATGCACTTGTTTTCTGCAGAACTGATTTATAGATTAAATGAACTAATATAATAAATGATGATCTTTACAACAGAACTGAATCAGCACTGAACTGATTTCAGCTGAATGACACTGTTTTCTTTTAGAGCTGCTGTACACCCGAAATGAACTGTTTGCGCCATTGAATCATTTTCCTGTTATCACTGTAAAGCTGCTCTGAAACAATCTGTATTGTATAAAGCAATATATAAATAAAGGAGACTTGACTTGATGACTTTTACCCAAAGAAAAGCACAACCTCAGGTTATTTCAGTGGACACTGTTCCTGCAATTAGCGTACGGTACAGAAGGTTGCTGTGATTGACAAGCATTTACTAAATGGCATGTACAGGTAACCGGTCCAGCATTCTAAATCTCAAATAAACGCTCATAAAAACTGCTAATTTGAGGAAAAATACCATGTCTTCAATAAACAAACCAAAAGATGTTATTTTTAATCTAGTGCAACCAATCTGACC
Source organism: Ctenopharyngodon idella (assembly GCF_019924925.1). Classification (NCBI taxonomy): domain Eukaryota; kingdom Metazoa; phylum Chordata; class Actinopteri; order Cypriniformes; family Xenocyprididae; genus Ctenopharyngodon; species Ctenopharyngodon idella. The sequence goes on from NC_067220.1 coordinate 44,728,775, forward strand.
TGCAGTGGTACATAGCTTTGAGCATGCAAATTATACTGAGACGCTCCGCGAGGTCACCTTAGTTCAGTGTTAAAAAACTGGTTTGGTAGCTGTTGTTCAAATTTTGACACACATAATGATATCAACTGCAACTGATTACTCCCAGATTAGTATTGCTTATTTGAGATATATCAAATATACTGTGTCTAGCTTGAAGCTACATGTATTTTTGTATAATAAAATTTTAAATAATTATATGATTTGTTTTTCAATTGTTGTCTTTCTAGTGACAGCTCTGGTATGTTTTCTGTCAGCAGGATTAAGCTTGAGTTCATTTTGTGTAACATGTTGCACCACAAGATGTGATATAATTTTGATATAATGATATAATTTTGGCTTGAACTATAGATGCTGAGTGGAAAGGTTGTCAGGTCATCAGTCATGCGTATAATACATGTTTGTGGGTGGCAGCTCCCTGGTGGTCTTCCTCAAATATGTAGCCAGAAACACTACTTGATTCTTCTTGAGGATTCTTATTTTTTCTATTGCAGACAACTATTATCTTATATTGGGGCACATGATGAACAATATCTTGGGATTTTCATTTGGCATTACTGTTTACAATAACCCAAACTGACAAAACTTTATTGTAATCTGGGTGGATGCTATGGACAGCTTCAAAAGAGCCTTTCCAATATCTCTGAAATTATGGTCCCTGTAGAAATATCATGTGTCTCCTTTAAATGTAAATATATTGTATGGGAATATTTGATGATTTTTATTATGTCTTGATGCTTAGAAAGGTAGGTCACCGTGATTTTGCCAAGTAAGACATGTTCCTGGATCAACATATTTTGTTGATCCTGGAACAACATTCCTGTCTGAAAATTTAGTCTTAACCCTATTCCTACCCCTAAACTTAATCCTACCCATAACTTATCCCTAAAATCAGAGAGGAAAGATATGTGAATAACACTGATGTAGAAGCACCTAACCCTGGTTGCAAGCCTAAACTTGACATAAATGGAAAACTTGTCCCTCAAATCTGATTGGTTGATTGGAATGTTATTCCAGGATCAACAAAGATGTTGTACTTGTTGAAATCACATTCACCTAATATTAACTACTGTTTATTTAACTGTCATGAAATCAGTGTCGCATTTTCAATCGTGATGGTAACGTAATCGGCAGGACAGCACTCTTGGTCGTGTGATGTTGCTTAACTGTATCATATGTTATAAATGTAAAAACTCCACATTTTGAATTTTTACCACATGTTAACTGAGTTTCTTTGTGTGTGCTGTTCTCATTTGTTTCGATTTCTGCTCAAGATGAGCTGCACAAGCCTCAACAGCGCAAGGCCTACATTATTATCCACTATCGATCCCCATTTACACCAAATGTAATAAAATCAGAGTCATTCTCTAGTTTTTGGTGTAGTTTGGTCAAATTAGGATGGACTATCTTGTGTTTTGGTGTTAATATAGTGTATTTCATTAATAATAAATATTGTTTTGTTGAGTCTGTTTCTCGGATCATAAAAATGTGTGCCCCCCTATGAAAGTGAAATGCCCCCCCATTCTGTCTGTTCTGGCGACGGCCCTGAGTCACAGTATGATAGTGCCTAGTAGAGTTTATATTAGAAGCACACTGTATGATTCTGTTAGCTGTGGATAGCTTGGTTTACAAAAGAGAAGTATACAAAAATTCAAAAAAAGCTATAGTATTTATTTTACTGAGTTACTAAATTACTGAGTGCAGCTTTAAATTTATCATGACACGTGGACCTGCTTCTCTTAATTCTTATTTTGATGAAAATGGATTTGTTAACTATTGTGTCTGAGTCCGAAAGCTCAGGCAGCTGACTTGTTGCCTTGCTGCCTTTATTAGGCAATGACATTGCAGGCAGCATTTGCGCACGAAGGCAGCTGATGAAACTGATTTCGGACAGACTTCTGGGTCAGCAACGCTTTAATTATCTACAACAAATTAGAGAGAGCTTTGGTGATGATTAAGCAAATATTTAATTACGTCAATATTAATTTATTGCTAGAAATGACATCAAAAGTAGAACGCCTAAATCAAAAACATATATTTACACACAAACTGACTGCCAACTTCAACTTTCAGACGCCATCTTTATTTTTGAGGGTACGTTTAAGGGCCGTTTACATATCGCGTCTAAAAACGCGATATGTGGCGCGCTTTCTCCTTCTTTCCAAAGCGCTTTCGCTCCCGTGGCGTCTGTTGCTGCTATGCAACCATGAACTGCGCTCTCCACGATGACAAGGAAGTTTCAGCAAAGGATAAATTGATTTCTAGCCCTTGCATTAGATTTACTACTAGATATATTTATGGAGATGAGATATAAAAACCACCCTGTACAGCTATGATCAGCTGTTCGGCTGAGCTTTCAATGTTTTGTTAAGAAAAGGTCGAAGTTGATCGGTTGGTTCTTGTCACATGACCTACGGTGCGCTTGCGGCATTCTGAAAAGTTGAGTATTTTTTCATCTTGATGCGCCTGGAGAATGCACCGCATGCGTGTCACAACTGTGTCGCTTCCATTATGAGCGTCTGCCATGCGCCTACATTTGAAATAACGAATTTGAGCGCGCAAAAGACGCGATATGTGAACGACCCCTTACACGATAATGATATGCTTAAAACTGAGTTTTTCCTTTGAGTTTTCTGCGTACAGACAATAACATTGCCAAAACGATCCCCATTCATATGAATCTGTAAAAATGACTAAAAATGCTGTATTCTGCTGCCAGGCCATTAGATGGCGATGAAACACCAGAGACTGAACATGTCATACCCATGTGCATGACCTATTCGTTTTCACAGATTTGTGTTTTTGTTGTTTACATGGAGACCGTTTTCAAAAACTTGCACTTTGAAACCCGTTTTCAAAAGTTTGCTTTTTCAGGCCACCAAAACGCTGTTGTACTGTAAATGAATGGCCAAAACGCATAAAAAGTTTTCCGTTTTTAGTTGAAAATGGTGTCGTGTAAATGGGCCCTTAGCTCAACTGTCACAGAAAGGAAAGAATAGAATTGTGGGATTTCAAAGGCAGCGAAATTAATGCTGCATTCAAAAATTGATCAGATGAAGGTATCTCAGGAGACAGGAAGTGAAGCTAACATTGGATTCAAAGCCTTCCTACCTTGGAATGTGTCCTCCGACGCGACCAGTGATATCTCAGTAATTCTGATTTTTTTTAATAAAAAGGTTTACAAATAAATAAATCATAAGGTATATTTTTATTTCATAATTTTCAAAATGTCATATATATATATATATATTTTTTTTTTTTTTTTGCGTGATGTCCAGTCATAAAAAATATAGAAAATAACACAAAGTGAAAATTAATGGGTATTTTGGGATAAGGTTACGGAGACTATAGTTACCAAGGTAAATACACAATACTAACATGATCTGTTAATAAAACATCTGGACACTGATCCTGATGAATAATGAACATCATACCTGCATGCAAATCCTTCCCATTGTGGCCGTGGTCTGTGCTCAAAGTTAACGAATGTACTTTTGGTCATTAAGACTTTATGGCAAACATCCCTTGCACACCAGAATGGTTACAGGTGGCTATGTTGGACACAGGCATTTACTGTATATAGAAATGGAAGTGCAATGGAAGAAATTGTGCACAGGTTAAAGTTACACCAAGTCTTTATTTAAATTAACATAAAACCTTGTACATTTTAAATAAATATATATACTTTACTATACTATACATTTTTTTTTAAATAAGCCTATGTTTTACATTCATTGTGGATATATACACATGTATTTCTTTAGATGTAAACAAACACATACAAAAGTATGTGTTTAAATCCTTCATATTTTTATGATCTCTTCATTTTCATCTCTTTCTCATTTCACACAATTGGTGGTTTTATATAAAACAATTTTGGATTATATGAACTCAATAAATATGTTTATTTGATTATTACAAGATATAAGATATTGCAATGTTGGCATATACTAGACAAAATAAAACTATAAAGAGTCTTTAACCTGCAGACAGCTGAACAAAAGTATTACATATAAAAATACTGTGAGGAACAATATCAAAATAGGATAAATCTCAACAACCTCTGATAAATATATAATATTTTTTCTCTTTACAAATTGTGCTCTTGAAAATCAATGCAATTTTAGGCTTCTATTTATATAGCCATTGTCATATTTTAAGATTTTGCTACAACAGTAAATAATGCATAATACACATACGTAAATAATATAATTTGCTAGTATAATTCATTAGAGCATGCTTTGCTGAAATTGCATCCTTGGTTGATTCATTGTTAAAGGATCTATAGGAAAAGCCTTAATATTTTTGCCATAATAATGAGCCATGTTGTTTGGAGCAGACTGAATTCAATCTTTAATCCACTTGACACTGTAGTTAAAGCAGCTACAGTCGTAGCAATAACTGTAAGGAAAAGATGAACAAATTAGATAAACAGAATATAAGGTATTAGGGCTTTCTTTGTTTCATTCCACTCCAAATGTACTGTATGTTTTGTGTGTTATATCTGTATAGACTAGAGCTATAGGAAATTATAAATTCTACAAGATCTAGGAGCAAAAGTGCAATGCACAGGTCCTGAGATCTGTCACATTTGCAAGAGATGTTTTGAAATGCAATCAAATTTACCTGAACCATTGACTGAAACTGACGAAGGAATTATGTTCAGTGGATTGACAACTCCTGTTCCTACTGCTGTCAAGAGGGTGTTTGAAATCTCTCCAACTGATGGGACAGTTTCCGTGGAGTTGAAAACTAGTTGTGTTGTTGTGATGATTGACCCTGGGCTGGAATATACAGTATAAAAGAATATCATACAGGATTCCATAATATGAGCATATTACCATTATATAATAAGTACTGTATATGGCAGAGGTTCCCAAACTTTTTTTCCTGCGCACCCCCTTCTATGTCCCAACCGGTAGGCGCACCCCCAATCCCCACTTCAGAAAAAAAACGCAACAAAGCTTTGTTTTATCGCCATATAAAGACTCATGTTTAATCATGCGCAAATAACCAGAACACGCATGACAATAACAACATCAACAAAGTTTCAATATAATGCAACAAAGCTACGCACAAGCTTCCACTTTTAAGAGGACGAGTGACAGACACAGACTCAGTAACAGAAAGCACGGTTATTTTCAGCCGCGTAAAAGAAACATTGCAGCAATAGGCTAGGCCTATTAAATGACCGTGGAGCTAGCATCATCATCATCATCATAACACAACGGTTATGGAAATTAGAACGACAGTACATTGAATTAAATTGCAATGAAGTTACAAACGATCCACAACATTAAAGAGAATAAGCTCCGAAATAGATAAGACGTCCCACTTGACAGTTTCCCTGATTTCAGCCAGTTAAGCATATTTATAATATAGCCTATATATGGAATGAATGAAACGAGTTGGCACGCATATAACCTAGCTTGCAGTGCATAAAAGAAGAGCAGTGCGCTGCTGTCTTCTTCTACGTTTCTATCAAAAACTAATAAATTATAATTTTTTATTTAAAATAAAAGCGATTACAAAGGAAATGTTTACTGTTCATGTTTTTTTTTATTGTATGGGAAAATCCCACTTAAAAAGACCGCCATTACATTTTTCCTCTCGCGCACCCCCTGGTGGCAGCTCGCCACACTTTGGGAATCCCTGGTATATGGCATTTTTTTTTTTTTTTTTTTTTTTTTTTTTAAGAACACCATAACACACACACAGCGCACAAATATTAATCAGCATTGGGTATTTACCTGAAACTTATGACAATCACTCTGATGAAGGAAGGATATCTGGCTCTGTAGATTGGGTCAAGCTGCAACATACAATAACAGGCAGTCAACCATGATGAGAATTAACTTTTTTTTGTTTATGAAATTAACTATTGATTTCCAGAGGAATATTATTATTCGTGAAGGAAAAACAAAGCGTGTCATTTATTTATGGTAAACTAATCAATTAAAAAAAAATAATAATAATATCCTAACAAACTCTAAAATATCTGTGGTCTTTTCTCCTAAGTACAGTAAAAATATCTGTCTGCCTCCTGTGAATCTAGTGAGTGAATTTTAACTCACCTGTGCTATGACAAGCTGAGCCCTTGTCTTGAAAGCCTGAGAGTTTGAATCGTTGAGTTCAACAATATATATGTCAAAAGAACGGAACACCAGGTCTGTTAGATACACGGGTACAAATCTTGTAGTTGAAATTGTAGTCACTTTAGTTGTGGAAGATGTCGAGGGTCTTGTTGTTGTTGTTGTATTAGTGGTTGAGGCAGTGGTTGTATTAGTGGTTGAGGCAGTGGTTGTATTAGTGGTTGAGGCAAATGATTTTGTTGATGTTCTAGTTGTACTACCAGTCGTAGTCTTGAATGTAGTTGAAGAGGGAGTCAATGAAGTAAAAACTGAAGTTGTTGTTTTTGGTCCTGTGTACATTGCTGCACTTGTGATATTTGTCATGAGAGCTGAGAATGCTGTTGTTGGTCTTGTAGACATTTTGGCTGTACTCATGAAGGCAGAGAATGCTGTTGTTGGTCTTGTAGACATTCCAGATGTACTAATAGTTGTTCTGTCAAAGACTGTTGAGGAGAGAGTGGTCGAGGTCAATGAAGAAGCTGTTGGTTGCACTGTAGTGGTAACTGCTAAACTGCTGGTGGATGTTCCAACAAGAGTTGTTGTGACTACAGTTGTTTCTGTTGTTGGAGCAGTAGAGGTTGTCACTATTGTAAATTCTGGAATTAGAATATGCATATCAGTTTAGATGGAACTTAATTTCAGCATGACAAAAGAAACATATTTGTATGTGCATTGAAAAATAATAGGTTATCAATTGTGTTATAAAATTTACAGTCTTACAGAAATAAAAAGATTCTTAATACAATTTGATTTCAGATGTTTTCAGACCTACCTTTATCATTAACCATGACAGTATTAGAACTCATGTTCAGGGCCTTGACAGCTGTTGTGTTACTCAATAATGAAGTTGCGATATCATGGTCTGATGGCACAGACTGTGAAGAGTTGAAAGCTAGTTCTGTAGTGGTAATGACTGATCCTGGCCTGGATTAAAATTTTCACAATGAGAATGAGCTTTAGTGCAAAGAATGTTTACACACACACACACACACACACACACACAAGGAATTTGTCTTGGTGAAGCCAAGAAACACTGTCATATTGGATGTCCTCCTAATATGCATATCTGACCATTAAATATTTTGTTTATTGCACTTTCCTGCTATCTCTGTCACAGTTTCAACAACAGTTTCTACATAAAATAAGTAATATTTCAAAATGATATGTTTGATATGTTTACCTGAATCCTAGGACAAGGATATGTATGAAGGAAGGATACTTGATATAGATGGCTTTAAGCTGTAAAAAATACAGAGAGTTACAATATAATACATTACATTATGCATTTAATCAAGAAAAACTGAGTGAATATGGTAAGTGGGTTTTAACTCACAATGTCCATAACAAGCTGAGCCCTGTTCTTGAAAGCCTGGGAGTTTGTATTATTGAGTTCATTTATGAATGTGTCTACAGAGCGAAACTCCAGCTTTGCTCGCACGTTATGTGAACTAACAGTTTTGCTCTCAGTTGTTGTGGCTGATGTTGAGTCTGTTGTTGTGGCTGGTGTAGTTGTTTCAGTTGTACTAACAGTTGTGCTCTCAGTTGTTGTGGCTGGTGTAGTTGATTCAGTTGTACTAAAACTTGTGCTCTCAGTTGTTGTGGCTGATGTTGATTCTGTTGTGGTGGTTGGTGTAGTTTCATTTGTACTGAAAGTTGTGCTCTCAGTTGTGGCTGGTGTAGTTGTCTCAGTTGTACTAACAGTTGTGCTCTCAGTTGTTGTGGCTGATGTTGATTCTGTTGTTGTGGTTGGTGTAGTTGTTTCAGTTGTACTGAAAGTTGTGCTCTCAGTTGTTGTGGCTGATGTTGATTCTGTTGTTGTGGTTGGTATAGTTGTTTCAGTTGTACTAACAGTTGTGCTCTCAGTTGTTGTGGCTGGTGTAGTGGTTTTAGTTGTACTAACAGTTGTGCTCTCAGTTGTTGTGGCTGGTGTAGTGGTTTCAGTTGTACTAACAGTTCTGCTCTCAGTTGTTGTTCCTGATGTTGATTCTGTTGTTGTGGTTGGTGTAGTTGTTTCAGTTGTACTAACACTTGTGCTCTCAGTTGTTGTGGCTGATGTTGATTCTGTTGTTGTGGTTGGTGGAATTGTTTCAGTTGTACTGAAAGTTGTGTTCTCAGTTGTTGTGGCTGGTGTAGTTGTTTCAGTTGTACTAACAGCTGTGCTCCCAGTTGTTGTGGCTGTTGTAGTTGTTTCAGTTGTACTAACAGTTGTGCTCTCAGTTGTTGTGGCTGGTGTAGTTGTCTCAGTTGTACTAAAAGTTGTGCTTTCAGTTGTTGTGGCTGGTGTAGTTGTTTCAGTTGTACTAACAGTTGTGCTCTCAGTTGTTGTGGCTGATGATTCGGTTGTTGGGGTTGGTGTAGTTGTCTCAGTTGTACTAACAGTTGTGCTCTCAGTTGTTGTGGCTGGTGTAGTTGTTTCAGTTGAACTAACAGTTGTGCTCTCAGTTGTTGTGGCTGATGTTGATTCTGTTATTGTGATTGGTGTAGTTGTTTCAGTTGTACTAACAGTTGTGCTCTCAGTTGTTGTGGCTGGTGTAGTTGATTCAGTTGTACTAACAGTTGTGCTCTCAGTTGTTGTGGCTGGTGTAGTTGTTTCAGTTGTACTAACAGTTGTGCTCTCAGTTGTTGTGGCTGATGTTGATTCTGTTGTAGTGGCTTGTGTTGTTGTTTCAGTTGTACTAACAGTTGTTCTCTCAGTTGTCATGGCTGTTGCTGATTCTGTTATTATTGGTGCTTGTGTAGATGTTTCAGATGTACTAACAGTTGTGCTTTCAGTTGTTGTGGCTGATGTTGATTCTGTTGTAGTGGCTTGTGTTGTTGTTTCAGTTGTACTAACAGTTGTGCTTTCAGTTGTTGTGGCTGGTGTAGTTGTCTCAGTTGTACTAACAGTTGTGCTCTCAGTTGTTGTGGCTGGTGTAGTTGTTTCAGTTGTACTAACAGTTGTGCTTTCAGTTGTTGTGGCTGGTGTGGTTGTTTCAGTTGTACTAACAGTTGTGCTCTCAGTTATTGTGGCTGATGATTCTGTTATTGGGGTTGGTGTACTTGTCTCAGTTGTACTAACAGTTGTGCTTTCAGTTGTTGTGGCTGGTGTAGTTGTCTCAGTTGTACTAACAGTTGTGCTCTCAGTTGTTGTGGCTGATGTTGATTCTGTTATTGTGGTTGGTGTAGATGTTTCAGTTGTACTAACAGTTGTGCTCTCAGTTGTTGTGGCTGGTGTAGTTGATTCAGTTGTACTAACAGTTGTGCTCTCAGTTGTTGTGGCTGGTGTAGTTGTTTCAGTTGTACTAACAGTGGTGCTCTCAGTTGTTGTGGCTGATGTTGATTCTGTTGTAGTGGCTTGTGTTGTTGTTTCAGTTGTACTAACATTTGTTCTCTCAGTTGTCGTGGCTGTTGCTGATTCTGTTATTATTGGTGCTGGTGTAGATGTTTCAGGTGTACTAACAGTTGTGCTCTCAGTTGTTGCTGTTGAAGATTCTGTTGTTGTTGGTGGTGTAGTCATCTCAGTTGTACTAACAGTTGTGCTCTCAGTTGTTGTGGCTGGTGTAGTTGTCTCAGTTGTACTAACAGTTGTGCTCTCAGTTGTTGTGGCAGGTATAGTTGTTTCAGTTGTACTAACAGTTGTGCTCTCAGTTGTTGTGGCTGATGTTGATTCTGTTGTAGTGGCTTGTGTTGTTGTTTCAGTTGTACTAACAGTTGTTATCTCAGTTGTCGTGGCTGTTGCTGATTCTGTTATTATTGGTGTTAGTGTAGATGTTTCAGATGTACCAACAGTTGTGCTCTCAATTGTTGTGGCTGATGTTGATTCTGTTGTCGTGGTTGGTGTAGTCATCTCAGTTGTACTAACAGTTGTGCTCTCAGTTGTTGTGGCTGGTGTAGTTGATTCAGTTGTACTAACAGTTGTGCTCTCAGTTGTTGTGGCTGGTGAAGTTGTTTCAGTTGTACTAACAGTTGTGCTCTCAGTTGTCGTGGCTGTTGCTGATTCTGTTATTATTGGTCCTGGTGTAGATGTTTCAGATGTACTAACAGTTGTGCTCTCAGTTGTTGTTGCTGTTGTAGATTCTGTTGTTGTTGATGGTGCTGGTGTAGTTGTCTCAGTTGTACTAACAGTTGAGCTCTCAGTTGTTGAGGCTGGTATAGTTGTTTCAGTTGTACTAACAGCTGTGCTCTCAGTTGTTGTGGCTGTTGTTGATTCTGTTATTATTGGTGCTGGTGTAGATGTTTCAGATGTACCAACAGTTGTGCTCTCAATTGTTGTGGCTGATGTTGATTCTGTTGTCGTGGTTGGTGTAGTCATCTCAGTTGTACTAACAGTTGTGCTCTCAGTTGTTGTGGCTGGTGTAGTTGTTTCAGTTGTACTAACAGTCGTGATTTCAGTTGTTGTGGTTGGTGTAGTTGTCTCAGTTGTACTAACAGTTGTGCTCACAGTTGTTGTGGCTGGAGTAATTGTTTCAGTTGTACTAACAGCTGTGCTCTCAGTTGTTGTGACTGGTGTAGTTGTTTCAGTTGTACTAAGAGTTGTGCTCTCAGTTGTTGTGGCTGGTGTAGTTGTTTCAGTTGTACTAACAGTTGTGCTCTCAGTTGTTGTGGCTTGTGTAGTTGTCTTGGTTGTACTAACAGTTGTGATCTCAGTTGTTGTGGTTGGTGTAGTTGTTTCAGTTGTGCTCTCAGTTGTTGTGGCTGGTGTAGTTGTTTTAGTTGTACTAACAGTTGTGCTCTCAGTTGTTGTGGATGGTGTAGTTGTTTCAGTAGTACTAACAGTTGTGCTCTCAGTTGTTGTGGCTGGTGTAGTTGTTTCAGTTGTACTAACAGTTGTGCTCTCAGTTGTTCTGGCTGGTGTAGTTGATTCAGTTGTACTAACAGTTGTGCTCTCAGTTGTTGTGGCTGGTGTAGTTGTTTCAGTTGTACTAACAGTTGTGCTCTGAGTTGTTGTGGCTGATGATTCTGTTGTTGTGGTTGGTGTAGTTGTTTCAGTTGTACTAACAGTTGTGCTCTCAGTTGTTGTGGCTGGTGTAGTTGATTCAGTTGTACTAACAGTTGTGCTCTGAGTTGTTGTGGCTGGTGTAGTTGTTTCAGTTGTACTAACAGTTGTGCTCTCAGTTGTTGTGGCTGATGATTCTGTTGTTGTGGTTGGTGTAGTTGTTTCAGTTGTACTAACAGTTGTGCTCTCAGTTGTTGTGGCTGATGATTCTGTTGTTGTGGTTGGTGTAGTTGTTTCAGTTGTACTAACAGTTGTGCTCTCAGTTGTTGTGGCTGATGTTGATTCTGTTGTTGTGGCTGGAGTAGTTGTTTCAGTTGTACTAACAGTTGTGCTCTCAGTTGTTGTGGCTGATGTTGATTCTGTTGTGCTAACAGTTGTGCTCTCAGTTGTTGTGGCTGGAGTAGTTGTTTCAGTTGTACTAACAGTTGTGCTCTCAGTTGTTGTGGCTGGTGTAGTTATCTCAGCTGTACTAACAGTTGTGGTCTCAGTTGTTGTGGTTGGTGTAGTTGTTTCAGTTGTGCTCTCAGTTGTTGTGGCTGGTGTAGTTGTTTCAGTTGTACTAACAGTTGTACTCTCAGTTGTTGTGGCTGGTGTAGTTGTTTCAGTTGTACTAACAGTTGTGCTCTCAGTTGTTGTGGCTGGTGTAGTTGATTCAGTTGTACTAACAGTTGTGCTCTCAGTTGTTGTGGCTGGTGTAGTTGTTTCAGTTGTACTAACAGTTGTGCTCTCAGTTGTTGTGGATGGTGTAGTTGTTTCAGTTGTACTAACAGTTGTGCTCTCAGTTGTTGTGGCTTGTGTAGTTGTCTCGGTTGTACTAACAGTTGTGATCTCAGTTGTTGTGGTTGGTGTAGTTGTTTCAGTTGTACTAACAGTTGTGCTCTCAGTTGTTGTGGCTGTTGTAGTTCTGTCAGTTGTACTAACAGTTGTGCTCTCAGTTGTTGTTGCTGTTGTAGATTCTGTTGTTGTTGATGGTGCTGGTGTAGTTGTCTCAGTTGTACTAACAGATGTGCTCTCAGTTGTTGTTGCTGTTGTAGATTCTGTTGTTGTTGATGGTGCTGGTGTAGTTGTCTCAGTTGTACTAACAGTTGTGCTCTCAATTGTTGTGGCTGATGTTGATTCTGTTGTAGTGGCTGGTGTTGTTGTTTCAGTTGTACTAACAGTTCTTTCAGTTGTCGTGGCTGTTGCTGATTCTGTTATTATTGGTGCTGGTGTAGATGTTTCAGATGTACTAACAGTTGTGCTCTCAGTTGTTGCTGTTGAAGATTCTGTTGTTGTTGGTGGTGCTGGTGTAGTTGTCTCAGTTGTACTAACAGTTGTGCTCTCAGTTGTTGTGGCTGGTATAGTTGTTTCAGTTGTACCAACAGTTGTGCTCTCAATTGTTGTGGCTGATGTTGATTCTGTTGTCGTGGTTGGTGTAGTCATCTCAGTTGTACTAACAGTTGTGCTCACAGTTGTTGTGGCTTGTGTAGTTGTTTCAGTTGTACTAACAGCTGTGCTCTCAGTTGTTGTGACTGGTGTAGTTGTTTCAGTTGTACTAAGAGTTGTGCTCTCAGTTGTTGTGGATGGTGTAGTTGTTTCAGTTGTACTAACAGTTGTGCTCTCAGTTATTGTGGCTTGTGTAGTTGTCTCGGTTGTACTAACAGTTGTGATCTCAGTTGTTGTGGTTGGTGTAGTTGTTTCAGTTGTGCTCTCAGTTGTTGTGGCTGGTGTAGTTGTTTCAGTTGTACTAACAGTTGTGCTCTCAGTTGTTGTGGATGGTGTAGTTGTTTCAGTAGAACTAACAGTTGTACTCTCAGTTGTTGTGGCTGGTGTAGTTGTTTCAGTTGTACTAACAGTTGTGCTTTCAGTTGTTGTGGCTGGTGTAGTTGTCTCAGTTGTACTAACAGTTGTGCTCTCAGTTGTTGTGGCTGGTGTAGTTGTTTCAGTTGTACTAACAGTTGTGCTCTCAGTTGTTGTGGCTGGTGTAGTTGATTCAGTTGTACTAACAGTTGTGCTATCAGTTGTTGTAGCTGGTGTAGTTATTTCAGTTGAACTAACAGTTGTTCTCTCAGTTGTCGTGGCTGTTGCTGATTCTGTTATTATTGGTGCTGGTTTAGATGTTTCAGATGTACTAACAGTTGTGCTCTCAGTTGTTGTTGCTGTTGTAGATTCTGTTGTTGTTGATGGTGCTGGTGTAGTTGTTTCAGTTGTACTAACAGTTGTGCTCTCAGTTGTTGTGGCTGATGTTGATTCTGTTGTAGTGGCCGGTGTTGTTGTTTCAGTTGTACTAACAATTGTTCTCTCAGTTGTCGTAGCTGTTGCTGATTCTGTTATTATTGGTGCTGGTGTAGATGTTGCAGTTGTACTAACAGTTGTGCTCTCAGTTGTTGTGGCTGGTGTAGTTATCTCAGCTGTACTAACAGTTGTGGTCTCAGTTGTTGTGGTTGGTGTAGTTGTTTCAGTTGTGCTCTCAGTTGTTGTGGCTGGTGTAGTTGTTTCAGTTGTACTAACAGTTGTACTCTCAGTTGTTGTGGCTGGTGTAGTTGTTTCAGTTGTACTAACAGCTGTGCTCTCAGTTGTTGTGACCGGTGTAGTTGTTTCAGTTGTACTGAAAGTTGTGCTCTCAGTTGTTGTGGCTGATGTTGATTCTGTTGTAGTGGCTGGTGTAGTTGTTTCAGTTGTACTAACAGTTGTGCTCTCAGTTGTTGTGGCTGGTGTAGTTGTTTCAGTTGTACTAACAGTTGTGCTTTCAGTTGTTGTGGCTGGTGTAGTTGATTCAGTTGTACTAAAAGTTGTGCTCTCAGTTGTTGTGGCTGGTGTAGTTGTTTCAGTTGTACTAACAGTTGTGCTCTCAGTTGTTGTGGCTGATGATTCTGTTGTTGTGGTTGGTGTAGTTGATTCAGTTGTACTAACAATTGTGCTCTCAGTTGTTGTGGCTGGTGTAGTTTCAGTTGTACTAACAGTTGAGCTCTCAGTTTTTGTGGCTGGTGTAGTTGTTTCAGTTGTACTAACAGTTGTGCTCTCAGTTGTCGTGGCTGTTGCTGATTCTGTTATTATTGGTGCTGGTGTAGATGTTTCAGATGTACTGAGAGTTGTGTAATCAGTTGTTGTTGCTGTTGAAGATTCTGTCGTTGTTGATGGTGCTGGTGTAGTTGTCTCGGTTGTACTAACAGTTGTGCTCTCAGTTGTGGTGGCTGGTGTAGTTGTGTCAGTTGTACTAACAGTTGTGCTCTCACTTGTTGTGGCTGGTGTAGTTGTTTCAGTTGTACTAACAGTTGTGCTTTCAGTTGTTGTGGCTGGTGTAGTTCTCTCAGTTGTACTAACAGTTGTGCTCTCAGTTGTTGTTGCTATTGAAGATTCTATTGTTGTTGTTGATGGTGCTGGTGTAGTTGTATCGGTTGTAATAACAGTTGTGCTCTCAGTTGTTGTGGCTGGTGTAGTTGTCTCAGTTGTACTGAAAGTTGTTGTGGCTGGTGTAGTTGTTTCAGTTGTACTAACAGCTGTGCTCTCAGTTGTTGTGAATGGTGTAGTTGTTTCAGTTGTACTGAAAGTTGTGCTCTCAATTTTTGTGGCTGATGCTGATTCTGTTGTAGTGGCTGGTGTAGATGTTTCAGTTGTACTAACAGTTGTGCTCTCAGTTGTCGTGGTTGTTGCTGATTCTGTTATTATTGATGCTGGTGTAGATGTTTCAGATGTACTAACAGTTGTGCTCTCAGTTGTTGTGGCTAATGTTGATTCTGTTGTAGTGGCTTGTGTTGTTGTTTCAGTTGTACTAACAGTTGTTCTCTCAGTTGTCGTGGCTGTTGCTGATTCTGTTATTATTGGTGCTGGTGTAGATGTTTCAGATGTACTAACAGTTATGCTCACAGTAGCTGTTGCTGTTGTAGATTCTGTTTCTGTTGATGGTTCTGGTGTAGTTGTCTCAGTTGTACTAACAGTTGTGCTCTCAGTTGTTGTGACTGATGTTGATTCTGTTGTAGTGGCTGGTATTGATTTTTCAGATGTACTAACAGTTGTGCTCTCAGTTGTGGCTGATGTTGATTCAGTTGTTGTGGCTGGTGTAGATGTTTCAGTTGTACTAACAGTTGTGCTCTCAGCAGTTGTGGCTGATGTTGATTCTGTTGTTGTGGTTGGTGTAGTTGTCTCAGTTGTGCTAATAGTTGTGCTTTCAGTTGTACTAACAGTTGTGCTCTCAGCTGTTGTGGCTTGTGAAGTTGTTTCAGTTGTAATAACAGATCTGCTCTCAGTTGCTGTGGCTGATGTTGATTCTGTTGTTGTGGTTGGTGTAGTTGTTTCAGTTGTACTAATAGTTGTGCTCTCAGTTGTTGTGGCTGGTGTAGTTGTTTCAGTTGTACTAACAGTTGTGCTCTCAGTTGTCGTGGCTGTTGCTGATTCTGTTGTTGTGGTTGGAGTAGTTGTTTCAGTTGTGCTCTCAGTTGTTGTGGCTGGTATATTTGTTTCAGTTGTGCTAACAGCTGTGCTCTCAGTTGTTGTGGCTGGTGTAGTTGTTTCAGTTGTACTAACAGTTGTGCTCTCAGTTGTTGTTGCTGATGTTGATTCTGTTGTTGTGGTTGTAGTTGTTTCAGTTGTACTGAAAATTGTGCTCTCAATTGTTGTGGCTGATGTTGATTCTGTTGTTGTGGTTGGTGTAGTTGTTTCAGTTGTACTAACAGTTGTGCTCTCAGTTGTTGTGGCTGATGTTAATTCTGTTGTTGTGGTTGGTGTAGTTGTTTCAGTTGTACTAACAGTTGTACTCTCAGTTGTTGTGACTGGTGTAGTTGTTTCAGTTGTACTAAGAGTTGTGCTCTCAGTTGTTGTGGCTGGTGTAGTTGTTTCAGTTGTACTAACAGTTGTGCTCTGAGTTGTTGTGGCTGGTGTAGTTGTTTCAGTTGTACTAACAGTTGTGCTCTCAGTAGTTGTGGCTTGTGTAGTTGTCTCGGTTGTACTAACACTTGTGGTCTCAGTTGTTGTGGTTGGTGTAGTTGTTTCAGTTGTGTTCTCAGTTGTTGTGGCTGGTGTAGTTATTTCAGTAGTGCTAACAGTTGTGCTCTCAGTTGTTGTGGCTGGTGTAGTTGTTTCAGTTGTACTAACAGTTGTGCTCTCAGTTGTTGTGGCTGATGTTGATTCTGTTGTTGTGGTTGGTGTAGTTGTTTCAGTTGTACGAACAGTTGTGCTCTCAGTTGTTGTGGCTGATGTTGTTTCTGTTGTTGTGGTTGGTGTAGTTGTCTCAGTTGTACTAACAGTTGTGCTCTCAGTTGTTGTGGCTGGTGTTGTTGTTTCAGTTGTACTAACAGTTGTGCTCTCAGTTGTTGTGGCTGGTGTAGTTGTCTCAGTTGTACTAACAGTTGTGCTCTCAGTTGTTGTGGCTGGTGTAGTTGTTTCAGTTGTAATAACAGATCTGCTCTCAGATGTTGTGGCTGATGTTGATTCTGTTGTTGTGGTTGGTGCAGTTGTTTCAGTTGTACTAATAGTTGTGCTCTCAGTTGTTGTGGCTGGTGTAATTTTTTCAGTTGTACTAACAGTTGTGCTCTCAGTTTTTGTGGCTGGTGTAGTTGTTTCAGTTGTACTAACAGTTGTTCTCTCAGTTGTCGTGGCTGTTGCTGATTCTGTTATTATTGGTGCTGGTGTAGATGTTTCAGATGTACTAACAGTTGTGCTCTCAATTGTTGTGGTTGATGTTGATTCTGTTGTTGTGGTTGGTGTAGTTGTTTCAGTTGTGCTCTCAGTTGTTGTGGCTGGTATAGTTGTTTCAGTAGTACTAACAGTTGTGCTCTCAGTTGTTGTGACTGGTGTAGTTGTTTCAGTTGTACTAACAGCTGTGCTCTCAGTTGTTGTGGCTGGTGTAGTTGTTTCAGTTGTACTGAAAAATGTGCTCTCAATTGTTGTGGCTGATGTTGATTCTGTTGTTGTGGTTGGTGTAGTTGTTTCAGTTGTACTAACAGTTGTGCTCTCAGTTGTTGTGGCTGATGTTGATTGTGTTGTTGTGGTTGGTGTAGTTGTTTCAGTTGTACTAATAGTTGTGCTATCAGTTGTTGTGGCTGGTGTAGTTGTTACAGTTGTACTAACAGTTGTGCTCTCAGTTGTTGTGGCTGGTGTAGTTGTCTCAGTTGTACTAACAGTTGTGCTCTCAGTTGTTGTTGCTGGTGTAGTTGTCTCAGTTGTACTAACAGTTGTTGTGGCTGGTGTAGTTGTTTCAGTTGTACTAACAGCTGTGCTCTCAGTTGTTGTGAATGGTGTAGTTGTTTCAGTTGTACTGAAAGTTGTGCTCTCAATTTTTGTGGCTGATGTTGATTCTGTTGTAGTGGCTGGTGTAGATGTTTCAGTTGTACTAACAGTTGTGCTCTCAGTTGTCGTGGTTGTTGCTGATTCTGTTATTATTGATGCTGGTGTAGATGTTTCAGATGTACTAACAGTTGTGCTCTCAGTTGTTGTGGCTAATGTTGATTCTGTTGTAGTGGCTTGTGTTGTTGTTTCAGTTGTACTAACAGTTGTTCTCTCAGTTGTCGTGGCTGTTGCTGATTCTGTTATTATTGGTGCTGGTGTAGATGTTTCAGATGTACTAACAGTTGTGCTCTCAGTAGCTGTTGCTGTTGTAGATTCTGTTGTTGTTGATGGTTCTGGTGTAGTTGTCTCAGTTGTACTAACAGTTGTGCTCTCAGTTGTTGTGGCTGATGTTGATTCTGTTGTAGTGGCTGGTGTTGATGTTTCAGATGTACTAACAGTTGTGCTCTCAGTTGTGGCTGATGTTGATTCAGTTGTTGTGGCTGGTGTAGATGTTTCAGTTGTACTAACAGTTGTGCTCTCAGCAGTTGTGGCTGATGTTGATTCTGTTGTTGTGGATGGTGTAGTTGTCTCAGTTGTGCTAACAGTTGTGCTTTCAGTTGTACTAACAGTTGTGCTCTCAGTTGTTGTGGCTCGTGAAGTTGTTTTAGTTGTAATAACAGATCTGCTCTCAGTTGCTGTGGCTGATGTTGATTCTGTTGTTGTGGTTGGTGTAGTTGTTTCAGTTGTACTAATAGTTGTGCTCTCAGTTGTTGTGGCTGGTGTAGTTGTTTCAGTTGTACTAACAGTTGTGCTCTGAGTTGTTGTGGCTGGTGTAGTTGTTTCAGTTGTACTAACAGTTGTTCTCTCAGTTGTCGTGGCTGTTGCTGATTCTGTTGTTGTGGTTGGAGTAGTTCTTTCAGTTGTGCTCTCAGTTGTTGTGGCTGGTATATTTGTTTCAGTTGTACTAACAGCTGTGCTCTCAGTTGTTGTGGCTGGTGTAGTTGTTTCAGTTGTACTAACAGTTGTGCTCTCAATTGTTGTGGCTGATGTTGATTCTGTTGTTGTGGTGGGTGTAGTTGTTTCAGTTGTACTGAAAATTGTGCTCTCAATTGTTGTGGCTGATGTTGATTCTGTTGTTGTGGTGGGTGTAGTTGTTTCGGTTGTGCTCTCAGTTGTTGTGGCTGGTATAGTTGTTTCAGTAGTACTAACAGTTGTGCTCTCAGTTGTTGTGACTGGAGTAGTTGTTTCAGTTGTACTAACAGCTGTGCTCTCAGTTATTGTGGGTGGTGTAGTTGTTTCAGTTGTACTGAAAATTGTGCTCTCAATTGTTGTGGCTGATGTTGATTCGGTTGGTTGTGGTTGGTGTAGTTGTTTCATGTTGAGACTAACAGTTGTGCTCTCAGTTGTTGTGGCTGATGTTGATTCTGTTGTTGTGGTTGTGTAGTTGTTTCAGTTGTAGCTAATAGTTGTGCTATCAGTTGTTGTGGCTGGTGTAGTTGTTTCAGTTGTACTAACAGTCGTGCTTTCAGTTGTTGTGGCTGGTGTAGTAGATTCATGTTTACTAACAGTTGTGCTCTCAGTTCGTTGTGGCTGGGTAGTAGTTTACAGATTCTACTAACAGTTGTGCTCTCAGATGTTGTGGCTGTTGTTGATTCTG